>NC_092230.1:34976354-35173854 GCF_036320965.1 Panulirus ornatus
TCAGAAAACCGTGCAACACCTCACTCCTCTAGAAAATAGTCCAGTGTTGGAAGTAACGTGTTGACGTCACTGTATACTGCTCCTCTCACCCACCACTACCCATTGAACGATGACCCAGCAGTGCCAAATACTTCATCAGCAGCGGGGGAAGTTGCATGATCCAGTCAGTGTTGAGACGGAGACCTTCTGAACATGTGTAAAGTGATGATCATGTCTCCTCGTCCCGTATGATTCCAGCATGACTGATAAGTGGCATTAAGGACGGCACTGAGGAAAATATGTACAAAAGTCCTGATGATATTAAGCCTTTCCTAGGGAGCAAGAACATCTTAAATGCTCACCTTCCTGTTATCAAGCGACAGGGTCGTCCGGGAGAGTTATGGACTCCAAATTGCTTCAACAATTTCAATGGCCCCAAGACACGCTCGGTCAGTTGGTAGTCGAGGAAGAACATGTAAACTGCCACTATGGCTCGTGCCCACGGGAGGAGGCGTGGATGATACAGTACGTACATGCATGACGGTCCAACCATAGATATTTATGATGATAGTAGCAAGCTGGATTAATAGTGAAAAGTGGTGCAGACGATAGCACGCACCATCTGTACTGGCAGTTGTCCGTAATTTATACTGCTGATAAGGACTGACAACCTTCACGTACTTGTCCTGCGTGTAGGTAGGATAATATCTAAAATATAAATGTTTCTTAGTAAAGAAAACTACGAATGTTTCTCTTGATACTGATGTGTAAATTAACACAAATTGATATAGCTTTCTAGAATGAATAATTCATTCATTAGCGGAGGCGAGTTTTCTAGATTTATAGTACGTGTTCTAGTCTTAATTCACTCTGTAAAATGATTTAAGAGTGTGATATACTCATTCATCATTGTTATAGCCAATCTTTCGTTGTAAGTAACTTGGTTAGTGGTTAGGTTACGGGGCGAAGTAACGTATTGGGTTAGACCACACTCAAATAATGCAACTTGCTAATACTAAATATAAAAAACGTAGAGATAACTTGCCTGTTTTAACGCTACAGATGACGTGGATTCTATTATTGGCGAAGTTCCATTGTCACGAAATACAAGCACCCACTTAACGACGCAATGAATAATTTAGATCGGGAGGTAAACAGTGTATTTAGATGATCATAAAGATGAGAATCTGCCCCTGTGTGGGACACATCCCCTCACCATTAGTTCGATCCCTACATTCATAGACAGCGGAACTCGCCCAACATATTTTTGATACTGTCAGTCACTCGGATTCGAACGTTACGATGCATAGCAGCACTCTGGGGAGTGCATACGTAATGTAAGTAATTTAACATCCTTAACCCTTACAGGCATGTTTTTTTCTCTTGTTTTTAGAGCTTTGATCAGAATGTTTTTCGACTTACAAACCTAACAAAGCTCTATGGATTCCGGACAGGCACCAATTGGAATAATATATATATATATATATATATATATATATATATATATATATATATATATATATATATATATCCCTTTTGATCTAGTCGACTGATTTTTCCTAAAGTATTAGCAATAGGTTCCTTGCGCTCTCATCCTTTGTAACCCCTGAAATCCTTTTCCGCTACTGCTAACAGGATGAGCATGGGTTGCACAGTAAATCTGCCAGGGGACACCGGCACAAATCAAATCAACTCACCTATTCATACAGTGCTTTCCCAACAATTTCCCTCTCATTCATAGCCCTGCCCACTTCACGTGAACTGAACACTTGATGAATCAGGAGCTGCTAAACTTGAAATCCCAAACTCTCTATCAACTCCATGGAGCTTATTAAGGAATCCAATGGTACTACGTCCATCGAAATGAATGAACGAGAAGAACCTGTGCTTCCTTAAACGGTTATATCATTAACGTACGTGGCAGGTGGTTGGTAGCCATCGACCATGGAAGTATATTACCGGTACAGCCCGCCCGACTGGGGAGGGTGCAGTACTAAGATGGCTGCGTGGTGAGGCAGCACTTCAGTGATTGTTAAGTTGCACTTCTCTAAACAGAGGTAACTGTCTTTTCTTTTTTGCCTCCACCCCACGTGGCCTGCTGGCATCTACTCCACAAACATACCATCTCTCCATGTCACACATGAAACTTGACAATAATCCAGCCTAACTCAGTCTTCGTAACTAGATTTACCCGCAATGAACGCTGTGCGTCAGCCCTGCCTTTTGGCAAAATTATAGATGCAATAGATTAAAGTAATTGGTACAAACATTAGGCAGGAGTGTAAGGTAGAAAAATGAGGTAGAAGCAGTAGCTAGGAACAATATGCGGGAGCATGCATGTAGTAGACAGAAATATCAGGTAGAAATAGTAGGTTCGAACTTTAGGTAAGAGCCTCTGAGAACACTGAGCTAGAGTTGTCCTCTGCCAGTGTCCTGTTCAGGGTGAGGTACTAAAAATCCTGGAGTTTCACCTGTTATGAACACTTGCAGTGGCTACCCACCCACGAGGCAATTCCCGGAAGTCATGAGCGTCCGAGACATAGATAGATTTATTATTTGTTCAGCGAAAACATACTACGATCGATGAGTGAAAATAACAGTAAAGTTCTAGTTTAAGTGGACGGTGCGAAAAAAATTTAATAATTCAAATGCTGATAGTGGGAAGGACTTTGAAGATGATGGAAAACGTAGGATAAATTTACGTAGCAGTAAGTGAGACGAACAAACAAATAGAACTTATGAAAGCCTTACCTAACTTCACTTAGGGTCTACTATTTACCTTGATTTTTAGTGCTATAGTGGATATATATATATATATATATATATATATATATATATATATATATATATATATATATATATACTACCGTCATTGTCATCTGCCACATGCTTGAGAATGTACGGACGAACGCACACAGGGGTTCAAGAAGTGGCTTTCAACAAGAGGCCGTAACTACGGCATCATTTTCAAACAACTCTGAAATGAAGGTAAGTGTCGCCTGCTTGAAAAGGTTAGGTGAAGCTCTCAGAGGTACTTCTGATAACAAGATATGTCTCGTGGACTTTTACATTCTTTTATCCACACATTATCCCCACCACCATAACCCTCTCCCTTATCATAACACTGAAAGCACTGAAAGCCCTACAGGAACGGAGGGTTTCTTGTTCTCAGTGAGGAGCAGCACCGCTTTCATACTTCTCTGACACGAGCCGATGAACAAGTGCCACGGTGTGAGGGATCATGATCTTGGGATACGCAGTGGAATAATGCGTTCCATCCACGGAAAAATGAGGGGTAAGAGTCTGACTCCTTTTCTTGAAATAAGTTATACGAGCGTCCTTCTTAAGCAGACATTTTCCTCTAAAGACGAGATGCTAAAAGTTCAGCTTTATCTTTCGGCAGTGCTTAATCTCATGAAAAATAGACGTGATACAAGAAAACGAATTTCATTTTCGAAATCAGCGTCCAAACCTACATCAAGTATACCACAAGTCATGTGTGATGAAAATTTCTTGACCAGTTTAATCAGTTGAAATATCATGGCCAAACAAAATGACATAAATTGACATACTACCAATAATCAACAGAAACATCATAACCAAACAACACTAAACATACCAACCAACAAGCAACTGAAACACTTTCGTTTAACATTAGACATAATACAAGTAATGAACTGAAAAATCATGGCCAAACAACGCTGGACATATTAGTAATAACCAGGTGAAACACCGTGGCTAAACACACTGCACTTACCACCGATAACCAAGTAAAACATCATGGTCATATACATATTACCAATCATCAAATGAAACATGGCCAAATATTATACATACTACTAATCATTAAAATGAAACATCGTGGTCATATACATATTACTAAATCATCAAATGAAACATGGCCAAATGTTATACATACTACCAATCATCAAATGAAACATCATGGTCATATATCATACATATTACCAATCATCAAATGAATCACGGCCAAATGTTATACATACTAACAATCATTAGATAAAACATCATAGCCAAATAATATACATACTACAAATACTTAACTGAAACATCTTGGCCAAACACACTGGAGATATCACCAACAATTAACTGAAACATCACAGCCAAAAAACCTTGGACATATAAGCAAAAGTCAGGAGAAACATGATGGCCAAATGTTTATACATACTACTAGTAATCAGGAGAAACATGATGGTCAAATGTTTATACACACTACTAGTGATCAGGAGAAACATGATGGCCAAATGTTTATACATACTACTAGTAATCAGGAGAAACATGGGCAAATGTTTATACATACTACTAGTAATTAGGGGAAACATGACGGCCAAATGTTTATACATACTACTAGTGATCAGGAGAAACATGATGGCCAAACAAGTTAATAAATGGTAATCATGTACTTACCTTCCCTCCGGCCGGCTGGTGCAGGGAACCGTTGAAACAATCCCTTCACTTCACGTGCATCACCAAATTAATCATTTCACAAACTATCTAAACAATCACACTTTATTCAGGTTTTGTATATCATTTTTGAAGATTAGTGTTGTACTGAATTCATATGTTATTGACTAAATATCGAAATATTTCACCACATTTTCCACTAGTCAATATCATAATCACTATTTACCACCAGTTTGTCATGCACTTCTCACTATACTAATTTTTTCATTATACTGTTCACTGAACACTGACCAACACGAGAGTGAATTTCGCACTTAGAATATTTATCTAGGAAACCTTGCTAATTAAGTTCACAAACACACTCACTAAACACTCAAATTTCCGTGTCAGAAATATAAGACTCGTGGGAATCCTATCTGATTTCTTCTAATATTCTTGTAAAAAAAATAAATCACTATTTACAATAATCTTGCGATATACACGACACACGGAAGTTGCAACGTATTAAAGTACGCGGCGGAATACAGCCAGTGTGTGTCTGTTCGTGGTCTCGGCCCCCGGGGATCTTTATATCACAAGACAATCTATTACGTACGTGGTCGACCACCTTGCCTCCAACACCGTCTGGGTTGGACTGACAACTCCTCCCGGGGGTTGGACAAGGCCACCTAGCCCTACATCATAACAAGCAGTTTAGCCTTCACTGATCCATGTTGACAAGTGGAAAAGAAAACCGGTTATTTCCGTTGTAAAAATTACAAAAGTAACCTTATGAACCTTAGTAGTAAATGATGAATGTGTTGCTAAGGTTATATTATATGATATGAATTTTGATGAACATATTGACATGTACGGACCCACCTTCCACGGACGTAAACAAACTAGTGGGAGGAGCTAGAGCGTTGGCATAGCTTTAATGTCAGTTATGGTTGGTGTGGCTAGTGGTGTACTGATGATGGGTCGACGCTGTGGCGTGTCTTGGTCACCTGTGTCATGTGTCATGTGTCATGACACTTCCGTCTCTGAAATGACAACACACACACACACAAGAGAAAAACACAAGTTAAAGCTAATCTATATTAAGACAGGAGACATGTAACACTCCGCTTCTGGAGCCTCCACTAATGGAATTTCTTTTTCTTTTTTTCCTTTTTTTTGAGGGGGTATTGGGGCTAAGAATAGATTTGTATATGTTAAAAAAGCAAACAGAAATAGCTCGCTTGCTCTGTGTGGGTCCACCTCATTATATAGCCCATGAAGATTGGATACGACAGTAAAAATGATGTTGATGATGCCTTGAAAATGTTGTGAGTGCAGTGTATGGCAAGTATGGTGTTATTAGTGCTGATGCTCAGATCTGGGACAGTATAAGCTCAAAACAACGAGTGATCGAGGTACAGAAACTGAGACGGTTAACATAAAATGTAGCGCAATGTTGCCGGCAACCACCAACCAGAGTTTATTTCGTGATACACAGCCACAGAGCACACACTGCCAGACACAGACAGACAGGTCTGCACAACAGTTCTTACTGCCTGTGTCAAACTTGCTAAAGCCGTGGGATGACCATGGCTGATGATGAGAGACAGTTGGGAAACAATATGGATGTCATAAATAAAAGATATTGCCAAAGTCTCTCGTACATATCTTGGATAATGGAAATATTAAAGATAGTGATAATGATGAAAATAGTTAAAGTGTTAAAGATAATGATAATGATAAAAATGTTTATAGCGAGACTGATGACGATGATGATCGAGATAATGATGATGACTGAGATGAACCTGATTACATTTTGCATAATAAGTACATGATATTGGGTGTTGTTGGTTGGTTGGTTGTTTGGGTTTTAGCCCTATCAACTGCCAGGGTTATTAAGTCCGGAGTTGTATATATATTTTCTACGTGTGATGTGTGTGTGTGTGTGTGTGTGTGTGATGAAATAGGTATTCAAGAAGTGTGATTGGTGTATTTTGGGTGTTGTACACGTTGTACAAAACTTGTAAACTGTGTTATTGAGTTTATTTTTCCCGGAAAACAAATGGAAATAAATTATGCTAAATACTGTTATTCATCCAGGTCAAGTTACAGGTATTTTCACCATTACTAACAAAATCCAAGAAAAAAAAAAAAATTAAGCGTTAAATACCACAGCTAGTCAATGTCAAAAACCATAAAAATAACAAACGCAATATTTCCATACAGCTAGTTGCCTCCACGCGCATTGGAAATGAATATGTTTTTTCTTTCACAGAACATACCTCTATCACATACTGGTGAACGAGTGTTAACTGATGTGGGAGGGTGGGTGTCGATGTGCCCCAGGAGCGAGCAGTAACATACCACACGGATCCCAACTGTTCATGTAAGCATATGATGCTCTTGGCTTTTCTCTGATTATGATTGGCTCTTAGATACCATATCTTTTTAAGGGAGAGAGAGAGAGAGAGAGAGAGAGAGAGAGAGAGAGAGAGAGAGAGTAAAGACTGGCACGAGCTCTTGTCAATGACCGCCTGTTCTCGGGTGTGCCATTACGGGCACAGATCGGGTGTGTGTGCTCAGGGTGCCACTACTGGCACAGGTCGGCCCGTGTGTAATTGTGTAGTGAACTCTTACATGGATGTGTGTGTGTGTGTGTGTGTGTGTGTGTGTTGTGTAAAATGAGGTGACTTGCTTCATCCCTAATGAAATATATCATTGAGAGTCCTTATATGGATCATCCTCATGTGTTTGTGTGTAAAGATTTGCCAATACTAAGCCAGCATTATTATTATTATTATTATTATCATTATTATTATTATTATTATTATTATTATTATTATTATTATTATTATTATTATTATTATTGTTATTATTATTATTATTATTATTATTATTATTATTATTATTATCATTATTATCATTATTATTATTATTATTATTATTATTATTGTTATTATTATTATTATTATTATTATTATTATTATTATTATTATTATTATTATTATTATTATTATCATTATTATTATTATTATTATTACTATTATTATTATTATTATTATTATTATTATTATTATTATTATTATTATTATTATTATTATCATTATTATTATCATTATTATTATTATTATTATTATTATTATTATTATTATTATTATTATTATTATCATTATTATCATTATTATTATTATTATCATTATTATTATTATTATCATTATTATTATTATTATTATTATTATTATTATTATTATTATTATTATTATCATTATTATCATTATTATTATTATTATTATTATTATTATTATTATTATTATTATTATTATTATTATTATTATTATTATTATTATTATTATTATTATTATTATTATTATCATTAGTATTATTATTATTATTATTATCATTATTATTATTATTATCATTATTATTATTATTATTATTATTATTATTATTATTATTATTATTATTATTATCATTATCATTATTATTATTATTATTATTATTATTATTATTATCATTATTATCATTATTATTATTATTATTATCATTATTATTATTATTATTATTATTATTATTATTATTATTATTATTATTATTATTATTATTATTATTATCATTATTATCATAATTATTATTATTATCATTATTATTATTATTATCATTATTATTATTATTATTATTATTATTATTATTATTATTATTATTATTATTATCATTATTATCATTATTATTATTATTATTATTATTATTATTATTGTTATTATTATTATTATTATTATTATTATTATTATTATTATCATTAGTATTATTATTATTATTATTATCATTATTATTATTATTATCATTATTATTATTATTATTATTATTATTATTATTATTATTATTATTTTTTTTTTTTTTTTTTTTTTTTTATACTTTGTCGCTGTCTCCCGCGTTTGCGAGGTAGCGCAAGGAAACAGACGAAAGAAATGGCCCAACCCCCCCCCCCATACACATGTACATACACACGTCCACACACGCAAATACACATACCTACACAGCTTTCCATGGTTTACCCCAGACGCTTCACATGCCTTGCTTCAATCCACTGACAGCACGTCAACCCCTGTATACCACATGACTCCAATTCACTCTATTTCTTGCCCTCCTTTCACCCTCCTGCATGTTCAGGCCCCGATCACACAAAATCTTTTTCACTCCATCTTTCCACCTCCAATTTGGTCTCCCTCTTCTCCTCGTTCCCTCCACCTCCGACACATATATCCTCTTGGTCAATCTCTCCTCACTCATTCTCTCCATGTGCCCAAACCATTTCAAAACACCCTCTTCTGCTCTCTCAACCACGCTCTTTTTATTTCCACACATCTCTCTTACCCTTACGTTACTTACTCGATCAAACCACCTCACACCACACATTGTCCTCAAACATCTCATTTCCAGCACATCCATCCTCCTGCGCACATCTCTATCCACAGCCCACGCCTCGCAACCATACAACATTGTTGGAACCACTATTCCCTCAAACATACCCATTTTTGCTTTCCGAGATAGTGTTCTCGACCCCCACACATTTTTCAAGGCTCCCAAAATTTTCGCCCCCTCCCCCACCCTATGATCCACTTCCGCTTCCATGGTTCCATCCGCTGACAGATCCACTCCCAGATATCTAAAACACTTCACTTCCTCCAGTTTTTCTCCATTCAAACTCACCTCCCAATTGACTTGACCCTCACCCCTACTGTACCTAATAACCTTGCTCTTATTCACATTTACTCTCAACTTTCTTCTTCCACACACTTTACCAAACTCAGTCACCAGCTTCTGCAGTTTCTCACATGAATCAGCCACCAGCGCTGTATCATCAGCGAACAACAACTGACTCACTTCCCAAGCTCTCTCATCCCCAACAGACTTCATACTTGCCCCTCTTTCCAGGACTCTTGCATTTACCTCCCTTACAACCCCATCCATAAACAAATTAAACAACCATGGAGACATCACACACCCCTGCCGCAAACCTACATTCACTGAGAACCAATCACTTTCCTCTCTTCCTACACGTACACATGCCTTACATCCTCGATAAAAACTTTTCACTGCTTCTAACAACTTGCCTCCCACACCATATATTCTTAATACCTTCCACAGAGCATCTCTATCAACTCTATCATATGCCTTCTTATTATTATTATTATTATTATTATTATTATTATTATCATTATCATTATTATTATTATTATTATTATTATTATCATTATTATCATTATTATTATTATTATTATCATTATTATTATTATTATTATCATTATTATTATTATTATTATTATTATTATTATTATTATTATTATTATTATACTTAGTTGCTGTCTCCCACGTTAGTGAGGTAGCGCAAGGAAACAGACGAAAGAATGGCCCAACCCACCCACATACACATGTATATACATAAATGCCCACATACGCACATATACATACCTCTACATTTCAACGTATACATACATATACCTAGACAGACATATACATATATACACATGTACATATTCATACTTGCTGCCTTCATCCATTCTCATAGCCACCCAGTCACACATGAAATAGCCCCCCCCCCCTCCACCTCTGACACATCTATCCTCATTGTCAATCTTTCCTCACTCATTCTCTCCATGTGACCAGACCATTTCAACACACCCTCTTCTTCTCTCTCAACCACACTCTTTTCATTACCACACATCTCTCTTACCCTCTCATACTTACTTAATCAAACCATCTCACACCACATGTCGTCCTAAAACATTTCATTTCCAACACATCCATCCTCCCCTTCACAACCCCTATCTATAGCCCATGCCCTGCAACCATATAATGTTGGAACCACTATTCCTTCAGACAATCCCATTTTTGCTCTCCAAGGTAACGTTCTCACCTTCCACACATTCTTCAAAGCTCCCAGAACCTTTGCCCCCTCCCCCACCCTGTGACTCGCTTCTGCTTCCATGGTTCCATCTGCTGTAAATCTGCCCCAGATATCTAAAACAATTCACATCTCCTCCACTTTTTCTCTATTCAAACTTACCTCCCAATTAACTTGTCCCTCAACACTGCTGAACCTAATAACCTTGCTCTTACTCACATTTACTCTCAGCTTTCTTTTTTCACACACTTTACCAAACTCAGTCACCAACTTCTGCAGTTTCTCACCTGAATCAGCCACCGGCGCTGTATCATCAGCGAACAACTGACTCACTTCCCAAGCCCTCTCATCCACAACAAACTGCATACTTGCCCCTCTCTCCAAAACTCTTGCATTCACCTCCCTAACCACCCCATCCATAAACAAATAAACAACCATGGAGACATCACGCACCCCTGCCACAAACTGACATTCACTGGGAATTTAATGGGAACCAATCACTTTCCTCTCTTCCTACACATACACATGCTTGACATCCTTGGTGAAAACTTTACGCTGCTTCTAGCAACTTACCTCCCACATCATATACTCTTAATACCTTCCATAAAGCATCTCTCTCAACCCTATCATATTCATTCTCCAGATCCATAGATGCTACATACAAATCCATCTGTTTTTCTAGGTATTTCTCACATACATTCTTCAAAGCAAACACCTGATCCACACATCCTCTACCACTTCAGAAACCACACTGCTCTTCCCCAATCTGATGCTCTGTACATGCCTTTACCCTCTCAATCAATACCCTCCCATATAATTTCCCAGGAATACTCAACAAACCTATACCTCTGTAATATGAACATTCACCTTTATCCCCTTTACCTTTGTACAATGGCACTATGCATGCATTTTGCCAATCCTCAAGCAATTCACCATGAACCATACATACATTGAATATCCTTCCCAACCAGTTAACAACAACAGTCACCCCTTTTTTTAATAAATTCTACTGCAATAGCACCCACCGCCTAGCTGGCTTTCATCTTCCACAAAGCTTTCTCTACCTCTTCTCTATTTACCAAACCACTCTCCCTGACCCTCTCACTTTGCACACCACCTTGACCAAAACGCCCTATATTATTATTATTATTTATTATCATTGTTATTATTATTATTATTATTATTATTATTATTATTATTATTATTGTTATTATTATTTTTATTATCATTATTATTATTTCTTTTATTGTTATTATCATTATTATTATTATCATTATTATTATTATGATTATTATTATATTTTTCATTATTATTATTATACTTTGTCGCTGTCTCCCGCGTTAGTGAGGTAGCGCAAGGAAACAGACTAAAGAATGGCCCAACCCACCCACATACACATGTACATATATATACTCGTCCACACACGCACATATACATACCTATACATCTCAACGTATACATATATATACACACACAGACATATACATATATATACACACACAGACATATACATATATATACACACACAGACATATACATATATACGCATGTACCCAATTCATACTGTCTACCTTTATTCATTTCCATCGCCACCCCGCCACACATGAAATAACAACCCCCTCCCCCCGCATGTGTGCGAGGTAGCGCTAGGATAAGGCAACAAAGGCAACATTCGTTCACACTCAGTCTCTAGCTGTCATGTGATATGCACCGAAACCACAGCTCCCTTTCCACATCCAGGCCCCACACAACTTTCCATGGTTTACCTCAGACTCTTCACACACCCTGGTTCAATCCATTGACAGCACGTCGACCTCGGTATACCACATCATTCCAATTCACTCTATTCCTTGCACGCCTTTCACCTTCCTGCATGTTCAGGCCCCGATCACTCAAAATCTTTTTCACTCCATCTTTCCACCTCCAATTTGGTCTCCCACTTCTCCTCGTTCCCTCCACCTCTGACACATATATCCTCTTGGTCAATCTTTCCTCATTCATTCTCTCCATGTGACCAAACCATTTCAAAACACCCTCTTCTGCTCTCTCAACCACACTCTTTTTATTACCACACATCTCTCTTACCCTTTCATTACTTACTCGATCAAACCACCTCACACCACATATTGTTCTAAGACATCTCATTTCCAGCACATCCACCCTCCTCCGCACAACTCTATCTATAGCCCACGCCTCACAACCATATAACATTGTTGGAACCACTATTCCTTCAAGCGTGCCCATATTTGCTTTCCGAGATAATGTCCTCGACTTCCACACATTTTTCAACGCCCACAAAGCTTTCACCCCCTCCCTCACCCAATGATTGACTTCCGCTTCCATGGTTCCATCCGCTGCCAAATCCACTTCCAGATATCTAAAACACTTCACTTCCTCCAGTTTTATTATTATTATTGTCATTATTATTGCTCATGTTGTTATTATCAAAATCATTTAGGGTGGGCTACCAGGTTCTCATGTGACTTTTAGGGTGGTCCCAATCTCTGAATATTTCATTCTTTCCTTAGGGAAGCCCAACGCCCGTACCAGGTCCCCAGGTATTTTCACATTCGTGCATTGATTGATTGGCTCTACCAGACGGTACGACATAACCCCGAAATATGCTAAAATTATGTTCTACCAGGTCATTTGAAGACAACCTAGGCAATTTGTATGGCATACACGGTGTTACCTGGCACGTACCGGTAAAATTCGTCATATTTTGTGCTTCTTTCACACATGTTCTGCCCTGTTCCTTGCTTTACTGACTTTTATACTCCAACCTTCACAACCATAAGACGAGCGGGTACATCCATTCACATGTACGTATACTTCATAGATTATGTTTCACGCCTGAACGCATACAGAGGACACGGTTATTATCATTTTAGCGTCAGTAATGAAGATATCTAGACAAACACAGAGTGAAATGATGAGGCTTTCGGTAGAATAAAAAAGCTATTGTTAGCGCTTAAATTTGTACGTTTTCTTTAAAAGTCAATAAAAGAAAATGTATATTTCTAAATTTAACATCGTTCAGCAAACAATGATCCAACCTTAGGCATAATACTAAAGACTTTCAGAAAGACATTGTATTTATAGAGCAGTAACTATATAGATGGTATGTCTTACTCGAAGATTTTATTATCATTCTCACTGATATGCCAAGTCTTTCCTGATCCATTAAGGAGATCTTGCGTCTGTGACTTTGTTACTGCCACTTATCCAACCTTCTCCTTGTTCCCTCGTGCTGGGCTTATTCCTCCGTAAGAGAAAGATATAGTTTATATAGAACATTGTTGAAATTACAGTAGACAACTGCCGAATGGTCTCGTTCCCGCATCTAACACGTTATGTTCACCTCACATTCAGTTCATGTGTAGCGCAAAAGAATACACAAGAACTTAATATACAAAGTCACAGTTAGTGTTCTTCCATACTATGTTGTGACCAGATATGTGTGTTTACCGGACCACAGCACACTCCCCGGTGTAATCCCAGACACTGAGTGAAGTATCACTGTGTGCCGTAGGCCTGGGTACTAGGTCACTAAAAGCCTAACCATACAGAATCGTTTCCCCCTAACAGGAGAATTCAACCTGGCCATTGTGTGACCGGCCCTACCTGGGGATCCTTATTGTTCCACTAGTTATCTTTTTATTTCGAGGGAATATTCATTTTATGTATTTTAGGTTTTCCTTATGTGTGTTAAGGGGTTTTCAACCCCTGGCAGAGTGGCCTCGCCCCGCTACCATGGACCATCCTCAACCATCTACTCACTCAGTAGGAGAGGGTGATAGCGATCACCGACCTCCGCTGAATAGTAGTCTTGCTAACGATCAGTTTATGACCCTATACGAAACAGGATCAACTCTCCCTTGGCGTCCCTCAACCCATTTTTGATACGTCAAGTGAATGACAGATGCTGTGGGTCGGCTTCCCAGGTGAAAGACCGAGAGAAGACCTACTTCCATTCCTACCAAGTTCTAACTATCTCTGTTAACATGAACTGTTGCAAGGGTGTCATCTGTTGGGATCTCATGTACAATGGAGGAGGGTGAGATCGTGGCAGGGTTGGCAACTGATGATGTATTAATGGCTACGCTACACTCAGTAGCAGGGACAGGTGGACTCCTCCGAAGTGAGAAGTTCATTGGCGAGGCTTTACTCTTGTCAAATGTCGGTGATACAGCATCGCCAAAGGTGAGTCTCTCTCTCTCTCTCTCTCTCTCTCTCTCTCTCTCTCTCTCTCTCTCTCTCTCTCTCTCTCTCTCTCTCTCTCTCTCTCTCTCTCTCTCTCTCTATCTATCTATCTATCTATCTATCTATCTATCTATCTATCTATCTATCTATCTATATCTCTATCTCTATTGAGAGAGAGAGAGAGAGAGAGAGAGAGAGAGAGAGAGAGAGAGAAAGAGAGAGAGAGAAAGAGAGAGAGAGAGAGAGACCACACAAACGAAAAGTCAAAGCAAAATGGTATGACCTTATCGCTACTTTAAACAAATGCAATCCCCTTAAAAGCAGTAAAAGAAAAGAGCAGCAAAGCAGAAGCTCTCCAAGCACCCTCCACTCCCTCCAGCAGCACGCTGGATGGAAAATGGGTGGGAGGAAAAAAATACCTTGCAGGATTGATATGCCTTGTCGTGTGTACTGAATATAATGTGATAGAAATCAAGGAGGTTTGTAAAGTATGAAGTGCGCCCTCCAAAAACCATGTTATGAATCATTGATCAGGCTGTGTTACTCTAGCTAGGCTACGATTTTGTCTCTAATATTCGACTCCAGAGGTTTACATATTAGTGATGTGAGGTTATTAGGACGGTAATTACCACGCAATTACGTGTTTCCTTTTTTTAATATAGGAGTGACGTCTGCCAGTCTCCAGTCCTGTGGGACTATTCCATCCTGGAGAAGTTTATTGAAAATATAGGTTGAGGATTTGGCAATTTCGTGTTTGATGTTTTTAATCATTCGTGGATAGAAACGATCAAGACCTGGACTTTCATTGATCTTCAATTTATCTATCTGTATTAACACTTTTCTAACTGTGACGGTAATTTCTAGTATCGTGTGAGTGCTATTTATCATTGTCTCAAAATTCGTGTCGTTGCTTTCTAGTGTAAAAACTGAACTAAAAGCCTTGTTCAGGGTTGTTCTTATGCATCTTATCGTCCACAATGGGTTCCTGCCTTCGTTTACTAAGGGTCATGTGTCCCATTCCTTACATGTTTCTTATTATTGATATATCTATAAAATCTTTTCGGGTCTCTTTATTTTGCAATACTGACTTAGTACTCTCTCTTGGCTTGTTTGATAGGTCTTTTCACGTCTTTCCTGTGTTATACGGTGTTGCAATATCTAAGACATTGTTTGATTTCTTGAGCTTGAACAGTTTATTTCCTGAGCTGTATAACTCTTGCAGTATCTGGTGGATATCCTTCAGGCCTGATGTTGGTTTTATTAGTTCTATCGTACATAGAAATGAAGGTGTCTTGTTGGCGCATAAACTAACACTCAACACTGGCCCATAACTCCTCTGGGCACGAACCAGTAAGAGTGAGACATTTGAATGTGTCACGTAACCCATTAAAATCCGCCCCGTTCAAGTTACGGGTAATGGTACTGGTTTTGGGCGAGTTGGTTCTGATACTTACGTCGACCTTAGCTAACCATGTTGTGGTCACAAGTGTCTAAATGTTCCCCAACACGAGCGGGTATTAGTTACTATGAACTCCTGGGATGCAAGAACTATATGAAGTATATTAGCTTCCCTCGTCTGCTCTGTGACGATTTGGTAAAGCAGGTTATCTTCGACAAAGTTGGTGAGTCTAGCAGGTTTACTTTCTACACCAATGATAGTTTACCAGTTGATATCTAGATCAGAATGGCTAAGAATGATCGAGTCTAACTTTAATCCTGCACTGCTCTTTCTAAACTCTTGTACATAACAGTGTCCATATCTGCTGGCTGACTAGGGCGTCTAGATACGACGCTAATGTAAAATTTGGAAGATTCTGTTCTAACTTGCCAACACATACGTTCAACAGCAGCAGGTCTGACTGGCGATGGGGTTTAGGTAAGATTTTTACATCCAGTCAAGTTCCATATTCTCGACCGTCTCTCTCCCTAAGAAATAAAATCTCGTCTGGCCAATTGTACCTGCTAACCACGTCGTTGTTTTTCGTGGTCATAAATGTTTCTTAACCAATTATATCATACATCAACATCTTCTTCAATGTTTACCAAACAATACAAATCAGCTGTTTTGCTTCGGTTGAAACTCTTTGTCATGTAAAGTCCACTTGATTCCTTCCTGTGATGTTTACACGAGGCATGATCTGTTGACCTACAGAATATGGACCCAGGCGTGACCCCCCCCCCCCACACACACACACCCCGTGACCGGCATCCCTGACGTCACTGGTAAGGGGGTGGGGGGTAGGGGGGACTCGACCTGACCTCCCTCACGTGACATGTAATATGACCTGACCTCAACCGCCCGTTTGATGTGGTCAACACGTCGACCTCTACCCCCCAGCAGTTGTAGGGCAATTTGATCTTAGATTCGCACAAGTAAGAATTCTGCTCCTTTCTTGCCATTAGCGAATGCTGTCTAATCCCATATCTTCTGTGTCGTCCAGACGTAAGTCTACAAAGCCAGTGTTAACATCAGTGCACAGGTGTGTCGGTCGCTCATTCACACCTGGCGTGGGGGAACTCTATAAACATAACAATATCCTATCTCTTAAGATGCCAGCCAGCGCTTTATATTCTTATTAGATGTCGTTGTTTCCACTCCCAACATTCACCACTAAACAAGACTTTTTAGTTGGTACTTCAATATTATCAACCTTACATTTAATGTGGAAAATTCTGGCAGAGAGAGAGAGAGAGAGAGAGAGAGAGAGAGAGAGAGAGAGAGAGAGAGAGAGAGAGAGAGAGAGAGACTAAGGCTGCGCTTAGTTGAAGGTATCTGGAGGGCCAGGCAGAATGTCAAACAATCTATACTCAGCACATTTTGTATCTGAATATTTCTAAGGAAAATAGGAGTGTTCTGTTCTTATATGGATTAAAAGTCAACCTTAGAATTATCTGCGTAATTTCTCAGTATCATAACCTTTGATCAAGATTAAAACGTACACCATCTTAAACTGTGTCCAGGATCTTTAAGTGATTAATTGCAAAGAAGTTATTATATATGCTGCCTGATTGGTTTAAGCTCTAGACATATCAGCTAGTTACAAGGTCATTAAAACCTTAATTAGTAAATATTCAACATCTTACTCAAGTGCTCAATATAATTCTAAGGCTACATCCACTATGTATATGACCTCCACCGTCTACATATACCTAGACAATTCGGTAATTCACATGTTTTGACCCACATCCCCACTGCTTGGGAGTTTGTTTTTTTAGCTTATGAATTCATTTGTTCTTTAATTAATTCGTTTATGTTTTATAGTATTCTATGATCAGCTGCTTATTTTCATTAAGGCGACCGGAATAATATACCTTCATGTTACAAAATTCCCCAAAGACTTACATAAAAGGTCAGGAATTGTTCTGTCCTACATGTGGGTTGATTCTCGAAGTGGATCACATTGCAATGATAAAGCATGTTATCTGATCTGTAAAGTAATTGATATATTCATAACCACGTGAAAGCTAAATCTATTCAAAAAATATATTGATTGGCAACTTTTCCTTTCACGTGAAGGTATAATCACACATGTCATTCTTGAATCTGTCCATTGTGTTTGAATATATCAATTTACGATGAATTCGCAAGAAAATTGAAACTTTGATATCTATACCTGGAAAATGTTATCAAAGAATTAGTGAACCACACGAAGTATATAGCCATCAAATCTCCAGTTATTACGCCTGAAAAAAATATAGAGAATCTGGCAGTGAGCGTCATTTTAAAAGCAAACGAATTCAATATTTGGGTCACTACAGCTGGGACAGTAGGACCAGGTGTATGTAAGGTCGTGAAAGCTGGGTCTGAAAGGACGTTTCTCCCCCCGACATTCTACAACGTGTTTGATTGTAGGAAGTTTCTGTGAGCAGCAGATTTAAACAGCTTGAAGAGAAGCGTGTGTAGGGTTAAGCAGAATGAAGTGCCTGTGTGTGGTAATACTGCTGTGGTGCGCTCAGGCTCGAGCACTGGACAGGTTAGTAAAGAGCAACAGACGTGGAAAACATTATATATATATTTTTTCCCTCGTGTAAACATTCCAACACTTGTGTTAGTCTCCCTCTGAATCCATTGTAGCCACTTATACATCACAATTAAGTGGAAGTAAGGGTTTGACTTAAAAGTACGACTAGGAGTTCTAAGAAAATATTACTGTGGCGAAGAAACGTTTTATTGTTGGAAACGTTTAACTCTGGCATAAATTTTATCGAAATCCAGACTACAACATTTGCTGCTGTTGAACACTTGATGTTCAGATAAGCAGAGACTCTTCCAAACTTTACATGAACGTTGTTTATTGACGCCCTGGTCAGCCAGCAGATACTGACACTGTCATGTACGAGAGTTTACGACGACAGTTTTGCAACAAGCAGTGCAGGATAAAGACTCGATCAGTCTTGGGGATTTTAATCTTATAGAAATCATGTGGCAAACTATCACAGGTGTAGAGCGTGAATCTTAGACGTATGAACTCTTGTCGAACACAGTTTTCGCTACCAACTACCTGAAACCAACACTGCTACCACCAAGTTCAAAAGGGTGAATTTTAATGGGCTGCGCGACGCATTGAAGAGTCACCCTTGTTGGTTTATGTCCAGAAGAATTATGGTCAGTTTTTAAGCATCAATTTTTGCACCATCAAGTCACATTCATTCCCATGCACGAAAGAAACAATAAAACCAACAAGAGGATTGAATGTTACTCCCCCAAAATATTGCATGATCTATACGGCGAAGAAATATACTCGTACAAACTTAAGAATTCAATCACCCAACTATTGCAACGCAACATAACAATCAAAAGACAATTGAAAGGTCTTATCTAAATTCCAAGAGAGAAGAGGATGTGAGTATTGCAAGAGATAGCAATAGAGATTCTAATAAAAGCCTTGTCCTGATCGTTTCTATCCACAAGTGATCAAAAACATCGAATGCGAAATTGCCGAACTAACAGTTAACCCATATTTTCAATAAACAGCTCCAAGAGCGAATAGTCCCACAGGACTGGGACTGGCTGATATTATATTTATGTACAAAAAGGGAAGCCGCGAATTGCCTAGTAATTACCTTCCTATTAACCTCATATCAATTATGTGTAAACTTCGCGAGTCGATTACGGGGATGACGTCATAGCCTATGTGGAACAACCCAACCTGATCAGTGGTACACAGCTGATCATACATTACGAAACCTCCTTGAATTTCTTCAGACATTATTCAATGACCACAAGACAAAAGTAATAGACATGATATTTCTGAACTTCAAGAAAGCATTCGATAAAGTCCCCCCACTTAAAGTGATGCAGAAAGTCCTGTGGTTTTAGGAATAACTGGTGGCATAGATTGGATAGAAGTCTGGTGATGTGATGGGAAGCAGAGAGTCGTAATGACTGGGGAATCATCACTGTGGTCACCCATTATTAGTGAGGTTCCCCAGGGATCTGTACTTGGGCCTATACTTTTCATTATCTGTATTACCGATATTGACGTAAGGCTAAATAAGCTAAGTATCCAAATTTGCAGATGACACAAAGATCGGTACGGCCATATTAATCGAAGAAGATAGGCTAAGATCATAGGAGCATCTAGATAAAATCGCTGAATGGTCTAATTAATGGCGAATGCCATTTAACGTCAATAAAGACCAAAATCCGTTTGAAAGCTAACAAGAATCCGTCTTTACAGCCGGGGTATATTGCTGTATTTATACACAAGCAATCAGCCGTGTTCTGCAGGATATGACAACATACCTGCGTGACTCGTGGAAGAAACTTCTTGATATTTTTGTATGGTAAACTGAATCAGTTTCTTGAAATGTAATTGGTTTCGTCTGAGGTCGTGTTTACCTTGTGTTGGAGGCTCCAATTACAAGTGCACATCAAGGTCGGGCCTTATTAGCTAGAGGAAAACTTGAAAGACAAAATATATCTCAAGAATTCTAGAGGAAGTGGAATGTCTGTCTTCAAAAAGGGACAAATTATATCTTTAGGGACAGCAACCATAATGATACTTACAGAGGAGGGAAAGGAACCAACACTGAGACGCAGGACTAGTGGGTTAAGCTGTGAAGTCAGACTGGGACAATTGACAAGTAGATTGCTCTGGACTCGACTCGTAACTTGTATTTCGAACTAGAATTTTCCCAGATGTTAAAGCAGTGTTCCATAATGGTCGGATCACTCCTTTGTACAATGGGAACAACTGTAAGAAAAGACTTTATGGCATCTGAAGATGACTTCCAGTTTCATAGAGGCAGACGTATCTGTTCCTGTCATGTGAGGTTTCCAAGATGATACGTGAACAGATTCAATCATAACTGACGTAACCAGGTTTTACGTGCGTTTCCAAGATTGAACTTTATTTGTTCTCCCGTATTTGAAAAATGCACTTGTGGTCTCCGTCATTGCATTTACCGTTCATAACCAATTTGATTCGGTGGCAACTTGTGTATCTAAATCCCGAAGGGTTGTGTGATTTCCAATTGTGAAGATTATTTTCCTGATAGAAAGAGAAAGTTTTACACTCGTGTTCCCACTCAACCTTGAATGTGTCATGTCTTTGTTTTTGTGCATGCACACACACACACACACACACACACACAGTTTCTACTTTTACTAAGAGATAAATTGCATGGTAAGAAAAAAGTCTGAGGGAGGAACGTAAATTGATCAGAAAACGAAGTACGGAGGAAATAGACTGCACAGCAGGCGGGCTGTTTACTTACTGCAGATGACGTATCACACACCCAACACCTTCACTTGGGACTGGTCCATAAATAGGTACCTGGCTTAGACTGTGTGTAGTGTGTGTGTGTACGGCTCGACTTCGTGGGAGACGTAAGATTACTATGCAACAGACGCCAGATATCAAGTTGCCTTACAGTTGTTGGGTAAATTTTTTTCTCGTTACGTCCCAGTTGCGGTGGGCTAGTAGACAACATGGCACAGGCGGGGGAGGTCAGGTCAGGTTATATTTCATGTCTCGCAGGATAGTTAAGATCTAGCCCCCCCTCCCCCTTCCCCACCCCATTGGGAAAATTAGACAGCGATGATTGTGGGGGAGTTGGGTGCCTTAATATACCTCGGTCTAGCAACAGCCGGTCACCAAATCATACCATCTATTTCGTATGGTTAATCGTACCCGAAGAAATGATATGGACTTTATATCAATATAAGATCTATCCGAAATACAGTAGCTGAATTTCATTGCTTGGTAAATACTGAACACATTGATATTATTAGATTAAGAGGAAACGTTTCTCATCACGTAAAACAACAACATTATTACTGATTATATTTCTTGTAATCAGTCATCATAACGTAGTGGTTTATCATGCTACCTTCTCAGCTACTGATCTCTCCCTGGTTATATTACAGTAACTTGCCAACATAGATTAACTCAGGTCTTGCCTGCTTTTAGGGAACAAAAAAGAACTATTGTGTCATTCTTCCACATTGATAGTAATACTGACATGGTAAGTCGCGAGTCTAGAGCTTAAAGTTTAGCCTTATTGTTATTGTCTTAATAACAAAAGGTGAAGGGATGCATGTCGTTGGTGATGGAATGCATGACATATTCACGTTCATTCTACCTTTTGATTTTCCTATAGAGATATCATCCTTCAGGTGTATTACTCCTGTAAGGTATTTTTTTTTTTTTTTCGATTCCTTCTAGCGTGTTGCCGTAGTGAGTGCAGGGTGAGGGAGGAGAGAGAGAGAGAGAGAGAGAGAGAGAGAGAGAGAGAGAGAGAGAGAGAGAGAGAGAGCCATTGCTTTGCCATGGTTTCCTTCTACTGCTTTTAAAAGGACAGGTGACTCACAGCTTACAGATCCGTCACGCTCGCACATCACTGTTTTGTCACCTACTCAGCCGTCACGTCACCCACTCAGACGTCACGTCACCCACTCAGACGTCACGTCACCCGCTCAGCCGTCACGTCACCCACTCAGCCGTCACCTCACCTGCTCAGCCGTCACGTCACTCACTCAGACGTCACGTCACCCACTCAGACGTCACGTCACCCACTCAGCCGTCACCTCACCCACTCAGCCGTCACCTCACCCACTCAGACGTCACGTCACCCACTCAGCCGTCACCTCACCCACTCAGACGTCACGTCCCACTCAGACGTCACGTCACCCACTCAGCCGTCACCTCACCCGCTCTTACTTCCCTGCCTGGGATGATCCTGGCAAACACAGGCTGAGCGGAGTCTTGTAGCTAAGTTGCAAGTGTCTCGTGTCTTTATTGTCCGGTTGGATAACCTTGTTTTTTTTTATCCAGGGTTTATACAGCTACTACGTCTGTGATCAGCCTCTCTCTCTCTCTCTCTCTCTCTCTCTCTCTCTCTCTCTCTCTCTCTCTCTCTCTCTCTCTCTCTCTCCATCTTGACTATATACATTCCCGGCGGTGTGTGAGGAGCGTCACGTACGAGGAGGGAGGGAGGGAGGTGTGTGTGTGTGTGTGTGTGTGTGTGTGTGTGTGCCTGTCGTCGGTCAGTCATTGTTTATTCATTACTGGCGGTGGCCAGGCTCTTGTTAGCTGTTTCGAGCCCGGAAAGTGAAATCCTGACCTGAACCCTTGCCAAGACCTGCTCAGGGCCACACTGGTTTGGTTGTAGGTTACGTCCGATGACCTGGTTTGGTTGTAGGCTACGTCCGATGACCTGGTTTGGTTGTAGGTTACGTCCAATGACCTGGCTAGGACTTCAGGGCACATATGGTGACTTGGTTAGTGATCCTGACGTGGAAATTAAAGAGTCAGGTGACTTGACCTCCAGGATCTTTCCCCCCCCCCTACCCCTTCACCTCTCCTACCCCGGAGATCAGTGACCCTCCCTGGGGGGGGGGGGGGTAAAGTGCCTGTATTGTTGTCATATAATTGTTCCTCATAACAGGTGTTCTCGCCGGTCAGCATCCCAACCTCCCAGATGTGTGTTCTCTGCCCTGGTCGAGAGAACTTGGCCTCACATGTTGCCACGGTGTTGTGTGGTGCCGTGGTCCACCATCCCCACATTTTCACCATCACCACCACCCACAGCAACACCACCACCACCACCCACAGCAACACCACCACCACCACCCACAGCAACACCACCACCACCACCCACAGCAACACCACCACCACCACCCACAGCAACACCACCACCACCACCCACAGCAACACCACCACCATCACCCACAGCAACACCACCACCACCACCCACAGCAACACCACCACTACTATCCACAGCAACAGCCCTTAGCACCTGTTCCCCATCACTCACTCCCCCAGCAAGACGGGACCACTTCAACCCCAGACTATCTCAAAATCATTAAATATAGCTTACGTTTACCTCCAGTGCCACCTAACAAACCACTAGTCACAACACACTCACTTGATAACCTGTTGTACTCATGATCCCCACAACACAAGTGCTGGCGGAAGCTTCCGAAAGCTCTTGTTGTACCTCGTAATGACTTAACAACCAGTTGCTATGTCTGGTTACAGGTTTGACTCCCTCCAAACAGGTGATGTTATTACATTTATAATGATCCATGACCAACAGAAGATAACAATGGGAGTGATATGTCTGGCAACAGGGAAGGGAGATATAGTGTGAAGCAATGATAGGAACATGGAAGAGAGAGAGAGAGAGAGAGAGAGAGAGAGAGAGAGAGAGAGAGAGAGAGAGAGAGAGAGAGAGAGAGAGAGTAGTGATTCCTCATAAAACCAGCGCTCGATTTAGGCAGCGACTCACCTCAGTAACCCTTGGAATCCTCGTAACATTAAGCAGGTGACTTGATATCCCGCTAAGTATAGCGTCTCCTGTGGATTATTATTACCTCACCTCGCTAGTAGGTAGGGTCACGCAGTCCACCCAGCATGATAAGTAAGGTCAGAGTTTACGACTCTCGATCTTGAACAAGTCTCCCTCGCCGGTGATGACGGAGGACCCCTGACCTCTGATCATATCAGTCGACCACGTCTCCTGTCCCCCTGGCACGGCAGCTTCACATCCATGACCGCCTTCGTGACCTCATTTCACCTCCACCGCCCCTCATATATATATCCGGACATCCTCGAAGACAACGGGTCATCTCGTTAACTTGGTCTTTAGACCCCCCGGGTTTGCTAACTAGCAGCACCTTGAGCGTCGGCCATGATAATGACACAAGGAGAAGTAGCGCTGGCTTCCTCAGTCGTCTGCAGGAGCCGTGCGTGTTACTCCTGACGGCGCGACCACGAACTTGCACCTGGAGCAGCAGTATATACCCCCAGCTCCGTCGTCATCACCCCCGGTACAACACCCAGTAAAGTGACAGTGCTGTTGTTGCTGTCCCACTCGCTCGCTTACGTCACCATGCACAGCTGACCCAAACCATCAGCCGCTGTGAGAGGAACGCAGAAACATATAGAGAGAACATATACACCAGACTCAACACTCATGTGATATATTTACAGGTATTATGACCAAGTAAAGCCAGGTATTATGTCTTTAGAAGTCCAGGTATCATGCACAGTAAAGCCAGGTATTATGTCTTAGAGAATCCGGGTTTTTTGCCCCAGTAAAGCCAGGTATTATGCCCTAGCAGTGTTAGGTATTATGCCCCAGTAAAGTCAGGTATTATGTCCCTGTAGTGGCAGTTATCATGCCTCAGTAAACCCAGGTATTATGTCCCTGTAAAGTCAAGTATTATTCCCCAGTAAAGTCAGGTATTATGTCCCAGTAAAGTCAGGTATTATGTCCCTGTAGTGGCAATTATTATGCCCCAGTAATGCCATGTATTATGATCCGATAATGTCCTGTATTATGCCCCTGTAATGCCTGTATTATGCCCCTGTAATGCCTGTATTATGCCACAGTAATGTTTGTGCTATACCCCAGCACTCCTAGTGTTATGCCCTAGTAATGCCAGGTGTTTCATGGTATATGCCAGTCATATGAGGCACTATACTCTAGCAGGTACCACACCCCAGTAACGTTAGGTACCACATGTTAGGTGCCACACCCCAGTAATGACTGTTGCCATTTCTCAGTAATGCCACATCTTATGCCCCACAGGACAGCAGAGGAGAGTGTCAAGGCCTTGCTGGAGGAGTACCACAAGATAGCCACCGTCTTGAATAACAATGATACCGTGAAAAGTTGGGCCTACTATTCCAACATGACTGAATACAACCAAATAGCAATGGTACGAAGAACTCTCTCTCTCTCTCTCTCTCTCTCTCGAAAGCCGTTTCCCGCGTCAGCGAGGAAGCGCCAGGAAAGAAACGAAGAACGACCCATCCACTCATATATACACAAAGGCATATACACGTACATATACATATACATATCACCATACATATACATATACATACATACACATACACAGACATATACATATATACACATGTACATATTCGTTCTTGCTTGCTTTCATCCATTTTCGGTGTTACCCCGCCCCACAGGAAACAGCATCGCTTCCCCCCGCTTCAGGGAGGTAGCGCCGGGAAAGCAGACAAAAAAGGCCACATTCGCTCACACTCAGTCTCCAGCTGTCATGTGTAATGCACCGAAACCACAGCCCCCTTTCCACATCCAGGCCCCACAAAACTTTCATGGTTTACCCCAGACATTTCACATGCCCTGGTTCACTCCATTAACAGCACGTCGACCCCGGTATACCACATCGTTCCAATTCACTCTATTCCTTGCACGCCTTTAACCCTCCTGCATGTTCAGGCCGCGATCGCTCAAAATCCATCCTTCCAACTTCAATTTGGTCTCCTGCTTCTCCATATTCCCTCCACCTCTGACACATAGATCCTTTTTGTCAACCTTCCCTCACTCATTCTCTCCATATGTCCAAACCATTTTAATACACCCTCTTCTGCTCTCTCAACCACACTTTTTATTTCCACACATCTCTTATACCCTTTCGTTACTTACTCGATCAAACCTCCTCACACCACATATTGTCCTCAAACATTTCATATCCAACTCATCCACTTTCCTCCGCACAACCCTATTTATAGCCCATGCCTCGCAACCATATAATATTGTTGGAACTGTTCCTTCAAACATACCCATTTTTGCTCTCCGAGATAATGTTCTCTTTCCACATATTGTTCATCGCTCCCAGAACATTCGCCCCCTTCCCCAACCTGTGACTCTTCCGCTTCCATGGTTCCATTCGCTGCCAAATCCACTTCCAGATATCTAAAACACTTCACTTCCTCCAGTTTTTCTCCATTCAAACTTACATCCCAACTAACTTGTCCCTCAACCCCACTGGACCTAACAACCTTGCTCTCATTCACATTTACTCTCAACTTTCTTCTTTCGTACACTTTACCAAACTCAAGTCACCAACTTCTATAGTTTCTCACCCGAATCAGCCACTATCGCTGTATCATCTGCGAACGACAATTGACTCACTTCCAAGCCCTCTCATCCCTAACAGACTACATACTCGCCCCTCTCTCCAAAATTCTCGAATTTATCTCCTTAACAGTAATAAGAAGCATATAAAGAGTGACGCAGGGCCCTTAGTAAAGAAAGACAGGGAACCCGTTGTGGATGATAAATGCACAAGTTCTTTAGTTCAGTTTTTACGCTAGAAACTGACGACACGAAATTTGAGACAATGATAGATAATTCTCATATACCAGAATTGACTGTCACAGTTAGAGAAGTACTAACACAGATAGATAAGTTGAAGACTAGTAAAAGCTCAGGTCCTGATCATTTCTACCCTCGAATAAACAAAAACGTCAAACACGAAATTCTCAAAACGTTGATCTATATTTTTGATAAATCTCTCCAGGATGGAATGTTCCCACAGGACTGGAGACTGGCAGACGTCACGCCAATATACAAAAAGGGAAGCCGTGAACTGCCTGGTAATCACCATCCTGTTAACCTCACATCGAACATATGTAAACTTCTGGAGTCGATTATTAGAGATAAGATCGTAGCCTAACCTGAAACAACACAAACTGATCAATGATATACAACATGGGTTCAGAAGGCGCAAATCATGTATTACAAACCTCCTTGTAATTTATTATAGATGATTATTCACCATACAAGACAAGACGAAAGCACTAGATATTACATGTCAGGACTTATTGACTATATGGACACACAGTGATGGTACCACTTATTAAGACGATTGAGCGACCCCTGACCTAACTACCACTCGTGTAAATGCCCCACTGACCTGACTGACCTGTCTCTCAGGAAGAAGCAATGATGACCCTCGGGAAGATGAATATGGAATGGATCCCGAAGACCAAGCCATACTTGACGGCTGACCTGAGTCCCGAGACAGAGAGGATGTTGAAGATGGTGAGTCACTGTGACAGTGGGTAGTGAGTCTGAGGACGGCTGGTGAGTCAGTCGATGGTGAGTCTGAGGACGGCTGGTGAGTCAGTGGATGGTGAGTCTGAGGATAGCTGGTGAGTCAGTGAAGAATGGTGAGTCAGAGAACTACTGATTGTTGTTTCGATTGAATGAACAATGAGTCATGGCGATGATTGTGAGTCTGATAGTGAGTTTATAGGTAGCAATAAACAGTGGATAAGTCGGAGGATAGATTGATTGATAGTGAGTTACCAGACGTTGGGAGATAATGAATTCACAAACATGAAATAGATATTGAGTCACTCGATAGTGAATGAAGTTATAGTAAGGTAGTTCATGGTGGATGAGATGTGAACTGAATTGATGGTGATAAAAGACTAGTCCTCAGACAACAAGATGAAAATAGAATGGTAATTGTGGATGGGATGAACGACCCACAAGTTCTCAGATAAGACATGAAACAACACAAACAAAAAATACAGACATTAATCGAGAGTTAAAAGAGAGAATCAGGAAATATACACACATGGAATATAGGTCCTCCAGCACGAGAAAGATGAGGAGTGACAAGGGATTAGATAAGTACAAAGACTATTGTTCTAGCTGGACCTTGAAGGAATTTATACCGAGAAATTGACATTGAGAATGTGAGCAGAAGAAACTGAATAGCAGCTGCCATTTGGTTCTTTCTGCTGAGGTGATGGAAGTAATTTTAGATGGAAATGATAAATAACTAATATGGAGAAAGACTGCACAGCTGATGTCAAAAGACCTGATAAAGGTATCTATAGAGAAGTAATGCTGAGGGAGGTAACCATAAACAGGTAATGTTGAATGGGGTAACTATGTAGAAGTATTGCTGAAGGTAATAACTACAGAGAGGTAAGATAAAAGGGTTTAACTATAGAGGTAACACAAGAGAGTAACTGTAGAGAGGTAATACTGTAGGGGGTAACTACAGAGAGGTAATACTGTAGGGGTAACTACAGAGGTAATACTGTAGGGGTAACTACAGAGGTAATACTGTAGTGGTAATACTGTAAGGGTAACTACAGAGAGGTAATACTGTAGGGGTAACTACAGAGGTAATACTGTAGTGGTAATACTGTAAGGGTAACTGCAGAGAGGTAATACTGTAGGGGTAACTACAGAGGTAATACTGTAGTGGTAATATTGTAGGAGTAACTACAGAGGTAATACTGTAGGGGTAACTACAGAGGTAATACTGTAGTGGTAATATTGTAGGGGTAACTACAGAGAGGTAATACTGTAGGGGTAACTACAGAGAGGTAATACCGTATGGGGTAACTACAGAGAGGTAATACTGTAGGGGTAACTACAGAGAGGTAATACCGTATGGGGTAACTATACATCCTTCTGGCAGGCCTTCTGGTCACCGATGGAAGACGAAGACAAAGAGAATATGACCAACCTCCTCTCCGACATGACCAGCATCTATGCCAGTGGGACTGTCTGTCTCACTCCTGAGGTAGGTGGTGGTGTCTCCAGGTGGGTGGTGGTGTCCCCAGGTGGGTGGTGGTGTCCCCAGGTGGGTGGTGGTGTCCCCAGATTGCTAGTAGTGTCCTTAGGTGGGTGATGGTGACCCTGTTTGGGTAGTGGTATCCTCCTGTTCATAGTGGATGTTCATGGTGTCTCCAGGTGGATGTTAGTACCTGTAGATGGATGATGGACATCCACTTTCTGACTAGTTACCTACAGTACCTTAAAGATGGGATAATTCTGACGTATGTTCCATTAGCCCTAGATGGTGTTATTGTTGCATTATTGTTGGAAATGTTTTGTGTTTCTTCAAAGGTAACATTGTCTGAAGTGAGTCAAATCATGATAAGATGCATGTAGACCTATGTGAATGAAAGGACCTCATCACTGTATTGATCACAGTTTGCTGACTCGGTAAACTATTGATGAAGATTATGGTAGTTGTGTAGTTCTTTTGCTCTTTGTATCTATATTTTTTTTTTTTTCTGGACGCCCTGAAAATGACCTCCAGGTTGAGATTATGGTTGGAGTTGGATGCCACTTCAGTATGTTGACAGCTCTCATGTCTTCAGGATCTAATAAATACACAATGTAATCTTTATGTTGCTTCCAGCCAGTCTGAACTGGAGCCAAATTTTCATAGGTTCCTTAATTATGGACAAAGATATTCTATAATTGTATGGCATACACAAACTTGTAATAGCTCATCGTGTAGCATATAAGTCTTCAAATAATTTCTCATGTCCCACAACTGGAGTGAAAAATGATCTTCACTATCTAACACTTCCAGATCTGCAAGACAGTTTCCAGGAACGGTACATATATTATTCTCACTATACTTACAGAGGTGTCTGGAAATGAACCCTGGACTGGAGGAATTAATGGCAAACTCCAGAGATTATCAAGAACTTCAAGATGTATGGGAGAAATGGCGGACCAATGTGTCGAGAAAGGTTAGGTTTTTAATGTCACATCTGATGTTCTTAATCCATTTGTTTATCATGTATCACTAACTCGTCTTTCTCTGAACTTGATACATACACCTTCCCCAGCAGTCGTGGTATGGCAGCACACGCAGAGACACCTCAGGACCCTCTCTAGTGAAGCGGATTGTTTATTATATACATTGTATTTCATCAAGAGAATCCTGTAATATGTGTCAAGCAAGTGACATATGTAGACAGTAGATGTGTATTGTCTTATGAACGTCAGTGATGAATGCTGTACCTGGAGGTTTTCAAACCCACGTATTAGTGCTTTGAATCTACATGCTGAGGCTTCGAACCCACTCATCAAATGATAATGAACTTGGCTGTATTGAGATATTTTAGAAACAGTTCTGATCAGTCATTACACTGTACCTGTTAGCCTTACTCATAAAGACTAGAGAGAGCCAAGGAGACAGGCAGGTAATCATATAAGTAAAGCAGATTGGTAGGAAGACAGACATAGATTATTACCTGTTATAAAACAAGGAAATAACTCTTTCTTTACTTTTTTTCTAACAAAGTAAAGCAACTTTCATCCGACGTGCACAGATCCGGCCGGTGTACCTCCAGTACATCGAACTGATGAACAAGGAGGCAGTCTCCAACTACTTTAGCGACTACGGAGAACAGCTACGTGTGCAGGTGAGGTTTTCCTCCTCCCCATCCCAGCCTCACTGTTGTGTCGCAGTCTACCCACTCCAGCCTCACTGTTCTCTGAGGTTCGAGGTCTCCCTCCTTCCCCACCTAAGCCTCTTGATCCTCAAGGGTTTGTCGTCTCGCCTGCCCCACACCACAGCCTTACTGTTCTCTAAGCTTGGTCACAACACATACTGACGGACACCTCACTCCAGGTGTTGGTTCTGGGTATTAGATATGAACATTTGTTTAGAATATATCAGACAGTTGTTTTTTCCAGGTCACACTACCATCCCAGTATGCAAATGAGTTGCTGACAAAGTATGGAGACTTTGCCATTCTTGACAGGAGGTTGCTTTGCATTAAATGAGCAGCATCTTGGCTTGAATAGTAGAATCTAAAGACAGAGATGTGATGTCTTATTAGCAGGAAATTCCAGACATTTGGAGGTCAGACAAGATTCCATGTAAGACGCTTCATACCATCATGGAAGATCGATTGAACAACAGTTCATACAGAACAGACTTTCTTCCTTGCTGGATAATTTCATCAGTCTGGTCATGTCTTCACATTGTCTTCGGTGAACCTCACCCTCATAAAGTCTTCCAGTTTCACATAACCCACTTTCCATACCATATGTTCTAACAACTTCCCTTGCCTTGCTAACCTGTAGTGCATGCAACCACACGAGGGTTTTTACACCTTAAAAGTTACACACCATTACAACCTTTACACTCACAACCTCCGTCCACTTACATCCTCAGGCCAACATAACTTCCTTACCATTACAACCTGAAGGAGACCTTCCCAAGTCATATCCACTCATACCTGCGCACTGGGTCGCCTAATAAAGATCACATTGCTCAGAACCTCTTTGTGTCTGCGCTGCTTCTGTCCCATGAAACCACCTTAGTATATAATGGTAACTTGATCTAATTTAGTTACATTCCACGTTTATAATAAGTTCATTGAATTACATTCAGAATAAACATATTGTGATTATGTACAGATAGCCACTTTACATGCTGATATCCACTTAATGTATAGATCGCTACTTTTAATAGTAGACTACATACAGATAGAAGAAACATAGTGTGCAGATAATCACTTTACATACAGATGATTACTTCACATGCAGATAATTACTTTACATACAGATAATTACTTCACATGCAGATAATCACTTTACATACAGATAATTACTTCACATGTAGATAATCACTTTACATACAGATAATTACTTCACATGTAGATAATCACTTTACATACAGATGTCTGCTTCATGCACAGTTAATTGTTCCTTGGCAGTAACCACCTTGCAGCACACAGACAGCCAGTTCACATGCAGAGGATCACTCATGTCCTAACAACCATTTCACATGCAGATAGTACAAAATATGCATATACCCTCTTTCACGTACAGATGGCCACTTCACATAGGCATAGCCACTTCACCTATAGATAACCACTTCATGTACAGATGGCCACTACACATAGACATGGCCACTTCATGTACAGATGGCCACTTCACATAGGCATAGCCACTTCACCTACAGATAACCACTTCATGTACAGATGGCCACTACACATAGACATGGCCACTTCATGTACAGATGGCCACTTCACATAGGCATAGCCACTTCACCTACAGATAACCACTTCATGTACAGATGGCCACTACACATAGACATGGCCACTTCATGTACAGATGGCCACTTCACATAGGCATATCCACTTCACCTACAGATAACCACTTCATGTACAGATGGCCACTACACATAGACATGGCCACTTCATGTACAGATGGCCACTTCACATAGGCACAGCCACTTCACATAGACATAGCCACTTCACATACAGATAGCCACTCCCTCTAACAAGCCCCTGGCTGGTCCGAGCAGTATGAGTCGGCGACATTTGAAGAGGACATGGTGAGGATCTTCCGTGAGGTGGAGCCACTTTATCGTCTCCTGCATGCCTACGTCAGGAAGAAGCTAAGGCGGGTGTACCCCCAGGTAAGCTGCCTTGGAAGGTTGTTGATGGTTGAGATATATTTGTACTTTCACATGACATTGAACTTACTTTGATCTGAACCTTTGAACTCTGTGTTAACCTTGAAACCTGACATGTAATCCTTTCCATTGGCATTAAACTTTAGTAATCTTTCACTTGATTTTCAACTTTTTTACCTTCAGTACTTTTACTTTGCTGTTATAGATGAGTACGTCACTTGTTTTTACACTTAGAAATGATCCATAAAGCTAACTTTTAAGTGTCAGACTTTCTCATACTTTCAGCATTGTTGCAACATCAGTTAGAGTCAATTCAAAATAATTTTTTCCATCTGGAACATTAAGTTTGTGACACATGTTCGTGACTGATGCTTACCATTGTCGCAGATTGATGCAAGGGGACCATTGCCAGCGTGTGTGCTGGGAGACATGTGGGGAAGGTCAGTGGCATACGATTTCACGTGAAAGGGAGGGAGGGAGGGAGGGAAAGTGAGATGGAGAATAGACAATGACAAAAGAGGAGTTTGATCCGTAGAGATGTAAGGTAGGTAGATAAGGTAGATAGATAAGATAGGTAGATAAAGTAAGTAGATAACCTCAGTATAGGGAGAGTCATACACCCTCATCGTGGATAAATACATTATATGTACTTATTCATCATCGTCTCAAAACACTTTTCTTAAATGTGCTCTGGCGTTGATCCAGGAATCCTTCTCCAGGATCTCCAGCAGCAGCAACGTTGCGCTGCTGCCAGTAGCAGGGAAATGACAGTTCTTACTAGAGTGGGAAGTTCTTCAGTGTGACTGTACTCACGATGATACACTCTCTCGTCGAAGTTGTCTTTTCACTCACAGTGTAACCTCATGCAGGCGGAGTCCGGTAACACTGTAGTTAGTTATGCAACCATAAGACCTGTAAGATGGGGCTTCTAAAATCTTATCTCAAGGCTGCGCTCCAAGTGGGAGCAGGGCAGTGTGGGCTTCGCTGGGGCAAGAAGGTCCTCAATGAGGCTTGACTCCTCCCACTCTGCTGCTGATGACACGACCTTATGTAAGGTGGCTACTTACTTACAGCATAACTCATTAGAAGTAACACCTGGGGACACCTGGACACATTTTAGTTTCCAACCCCAGCCCCTTTCTTCTTGAGCTCCTGCAGCCTCAAGGCTGCGCATCACAGAGAAGCAAGGTAAGTTGGAGTCCTTTGGAGTGCGGAGGAACTTGAAAATGCTAGACTACTTTTTCTGTGCTTTGATGATGATACAGCCTAATCAAAGGTGTAGGGAAAGAAAGAGTTATCAAAACGGCCCACCCTTGAGTTGCCAATGGCCATACAGTAATCATGCGACGCAGCAACTTGCCGAGTATTATGTGGGCGAGCAAGCGGTGGGGGGCACACAAGCAGCCAGCTCTCGGGAACAAAAACAAAATAAAACCTATAGAATAGGGAAAGTGAACTAACATTGCGGCGTAGGGCAAGAGGGTCGAGTCTGGAAGTCAACCTGAGACAGCTATATGTCGGGTCGCTTTCAGAGAGAAGTGAAATATTAGGAAAGGTGCTGGACAGACGGTGTTCAACAGAACAGAGGTTACTAGAAAGACCACGAATGTTGGTATGGTGAACAGAAAAAGAGTCAGGTATATCAGAGAGGGAAAGGTCGAGGGAGAGGCAGCTACTACTACTACTACTGTCTGATCCTCCCTCTCATTGGCAGTAGAGTCAGGCGGGAACTTGGAGATTCTTAACACCCTATGATGCCGGGGAGTAGGGACCATAGATGTGCTGGATTCTATCATGATTAGGTTTAGAAATGATTGTGAAGCCAGGAGGTTGCAAGAGAACTTATGTGAAGAAAATACGTGAGGCTTGTGTGGGTGTATGGTGCTTGTTAGATGATGACGGGACCAGCCCGGTAGTTCCCTTTTAATGAGGGTCGTGGGGTAATTATGATAATGATATCGAAGCACGGTTGTGTGTATATATCGCCAACACTTACCTTGTTTTTATCCAAGTACTCTTAGAGTGCCACAGTAGTCCCTGAGTAAATTATATATTCAGCCTTCTAAAGAGTGTTGTGAACATTGCACAGACCTGTACTGCAGATAAGACATATACAATATAATAACTACATCATTTGTAAAATCCATCTTGAAGAGAAAAGTTTTCTTTGTGCCTCTCTGATCAGGAGGTTCTAACTGGGTTTCTTACCTTGCCAGGTTCTGGATCAATATCTACACCCTGCTTGTTCCCTACCCTGACCAGCCAGACATCGATGCCACGGAAACAATGCTCGACCAAAACTATACAGTTCATCAGATGTTCAGGATGGGAGATGAGTTCTTCACATCTATGGGACTCAAGGTAACTGACACAAACTTTATCGTAAAGAATAAAGCAGCTTCTTGTCCTCAACTTTTATTACTGTTACTTTATAGATACTACTATTATTACTATTAGTAGTAATACTTATACTACAGTTATTGTCAGCAGTGCCAATGATGTTATTGCTTCAATTCTGGTTACACTCCTGGCGCTTGTCTGGCATTTCTCCTGCTGCAGCTTAGATTAGAATACAAAGAACAAAGATTAGAATATTTGACTACCCAGAAAAGTGACTGTATTTCTTGAGTGCCCCATTCTCTGCCATCAGTTTTTAGCACCTCCCCTGAACGACTCTGTAATTTCACGTACTGGCCGTCAGACACAGATACATCGTAAAAGCACTGAACCTGATATATATCATCATTCAGTCACGAAAACTAACAACAAGATGAGCTGGAATGATAGATTGAACCATCCGTTCTCTTCTCTCTTTCGTATCGCTTCAGACTGTTGCTGTTTAATTCACTAAATGAGCATATAAACAATCATATTCAACATTTTCCTTCTCTTTCACTTTTGATTTGATCCCAAAGCCACGTGTCAGCCATCCTGTAAAATAGGTCCCAGTTATATGTTTACAATTAAGAACATACTCAATACGAGAGAACAAAATATAACAGGTGAATCTGTCCGTACAAAAGGCATTCATTCGCCTCACCTCCATATGCCGTACCCCTAACTCCTCTCCACTTCGGGTGGCAAGGTCATCCAGCCAATGTACATCTTCAATGAACCACTATGTCACTTCCCTCAGCCATTGTTGGACACCTTCTGGAGCAGATCCATCCTAGAGCGGCCACAGGATGGACGCAAAGTAGCGTGTCATCCCTCATCCTGGGACTTCGATGATGGCAAGGACTTCAGGTAGGACTCGTCAACATAAGGTAGGATTCTCAGCTGATGTTCATAGTGTGGGAGTCCCACCTGGTGTAGAGTGCGGTAGGGTTTCTCACTAATACTGATCCTAAACTGTTATCATACACAGCTTGTACTGAACCTATCTCTCAGTCCCCCTGAAACACTGTTAGGATATTCACTTTCTATCTCCCCTTTATTTGTACTGTATCTGTATTATATCTGACTGTATCTGCACTGTATCTTTACTGTATGTGTCCTGTATCTGAACTGTATGTGTCCTGTATTTGCACTGTATCTGTACTGTATGTGTTCTGTATCTGTACTGTAACTGTACTGTATCTGTCCTGTATCTGTACTGTATCTGTCCTGTATCTGCACTGCAGCTGTCCTTTACTTGTACTTTATCTGTATTATATCTATTCTGTATCTGTACTGTATGTGTCCTGTATCTGAACTGTATGTGTCCTGTATTTGTACTGTATCTGCACTGTTTCTGTACGTATGTGTCCTGTATCTGTACTGTAACTGTACTGTACCTGTCCTGTGTCTGCACTGCATCTGTGTTATATCTGTACTGTATCTGTCCTGTATCTATACTGTATCCGTACTGTATTTTGCTAGATTTCACCTTGTGCTACTCTCATATATTTATTCTTCTCTTGCGCACAACTTATGTAAATAGTTCTTATAGAATAAACTACAACCTTGAACCCACATTTCCATTAGAGTTTAGCCATTTGATACAACTGTTTCCATGTAGTATTATATCCTTGTGTCACAGATGACATCATAATCTTTAACATATGTGCTTGTCCTGATGCATGATAGATATCTCAGCTTATCCTGATGCATGATAGATATCTCAGCTTATCCTGCTGCATGATAGATATCTCAGTACTGTCCTTTCTCTAGGATCATGATGTGCGCTCGGGTCAACTTTGCAGACTTGGCAATCATCCACCATGAACTGGGTCATATCCAGTACTTCATGCAGTATGCCCACTTGCCCCTTACCTTCAGGTAAGTATCATGTGTGTCCACTGTTGGTCGAGACATTCCTGTACCAACAAGTATTACAAGTATTAGTGTTTTATCATTCTTTCTTCTCACAGGGATGGAGCCAATCCTGGGTTCCATGAGGCCATCGGGGAGTTGATGACCATGTCCATGTCAACACCACAGCATTTGGCAACGGTGGGCCTCCTGAAAGAGGTTCCTGAAAATCCAGGTGAGGCAAGGTTTTCAGACCATGTCTGGGGAGAAGCCATGGTATCGGGAAGTGTGTGTGTGTGTGTGTGTGTGTGTGTGTCTGTGTGTAGAAGCTTTATAGTCTTAAGGAAGTTAGTGAGGAATGTTGAGATATATAAGAAGGTTTGTAAGGTATGTGTGGAGGTGTTAGCTGTGTGTTGAGAAGGTTCACAAGGTATGTGTGAGGATGATTTGGAGGCATTATTGGTGAATACGAAAAAGGTTTGGAGGTATTAGATGCTGAGTGTGAGGAGAACGTAGAAGCATTAGAAGTCATGTGTTGAATTCTATAGTATTAGTTGAGGTTGTTGGAGCATTGCACTCTCTTGGAGTGTTAGAATGTTGGATGTGACGAAGAGTTAAGGGGTTATAAAGGTTCAAATTGGCTGCAAAACATCACAGCTTGGGAGTGTAGTACAGACACCTTCACGTGGACATAAAATTTTGGAAAAGAAACCATACGCAACAAACCAGAAAGTGGAGCTAATTTTACCTTAGGGTACAATGGAGAAAGGAAGGTCGTGTTTCTGGGGACATTTCGTAACCTAATGTCCACACAAAAATGTGAGTAAGAGATCAAGAAACATATGGTATAGAGTAATACAGATGCGTTAATAATCTAAATGATTACATAAAAGATACAACACAAAATATTGTTCTTATGCACCATATAGAGAACACTTACCCAAAATACTTCAGGATCTTTCATGTTGAAGCAGTCGTGATTATCAGGGAGGTCATGGTGGAGTTATAGAGACGAGGGGTCAAGACCGCCAAGTTCTTCATCTAAGAATGGACGTTTGAAGTATATGTCCAGCGATAGCAGAAGACATCTTGACGTCTGCTGAACAACCATTGTCCTTGACGAGGATTACTAAAGCGTCTTGTTGTACCTAACTTTTCCTCTTAAGTAATTCTTATCTTACTGTTCTTCCTGCCAGAAGCAAAAGACTCACTGTGGCATTTTCCACTCATTGCTACAGGAGGTGGAGGGAAGTTATGATCCTTAACAGTGTAAGACTATGCAGGTAGGGGGTTGAAAGAGGTTATGACCCTTCTCAGTGTAAGATTACAGGTTCTATCGCCGCTTTAAAGCCATTAGCATCAGTATACCTGTCTTGGAGGATGACGTTGCTCGCAAGCAAACCATTGCTTGCCACTGTCATCACTTGCGTTGTCTTGCATGCGTTTTCAAAGCTTTAATTTTTCTATAATTGTCTATTTTTTTGTCTACAGTATTTTATATACATTTTACATGGACACTCTACATATTTGCAAAATGCCATATATATTGATATACTGCACATCAGTGGATTTTAGTGTTGTTGCAATATTAGGGTGGCTGTGCCTTCTTCTGGTAGTGTGAGAGAGGATTGAAGGTAATATTCGGAGAATGTAGAAAAATGCTTTAATGGATGAACGAATACTGTCATTGTATCAGTATCACGTAAGTCAATATTTGAATATGATAATGAACCATCATAGATTAACCTGAAGTAATGATAGGCTATTCCTTAAGTGCCACAATATGACCCCTGGGTACATCTTAATGGTTTAATCTTACACAGTTTGTTGGCGTGCAAAATAATGGAGTTACATTTCCCTGAAACAAGCTAAGGTGAACTGCCTTTTCTGTAGCAGAGGTGAGGATCAAAATATTCCTGTACACAAGTTTTCTTGGATTATGTAGTAGAAGTTTCGATTTCTGGAAGCCTGTAGGACTGTTGTACGAGAAGACGAAGCTTCAGATCTGAGTTTCAACCTTGATCTTTGAACTTGCAGAGATGTCTATCAACTACCTGCTCCGTACATCCCTCCACACCGTCACGACTCTTCCGTTCCATCTGATAAGTGACCTCTGGCTTTGGAAGGTCCTCAGGGGCGACTACCGCTTGGAGGAATACAACACCCGCTTCTGGGAACTCAAGTGGGTGTCTCCCTCTTCGTTTTGGTATAGATTAGCACAGGACTGTGGCTACACCACCTGCTGTGGTAGGGGGTTTATTTATACCTGCTACGTGTAGGGTCATGTAGTTATGTGGCTACACATAAGCTAGGATTATACAGTGTAGGTGTAGTTAATGGTAGAGTAGGTATGATATTAACAGTATAAGTATATTGTATCATATATCAAGGCCAGTTCTGGTGTTACAGGGAGCAGTACCTGGGTGTGGTGGCACCAGTGCCCAGGACAGCAGAAGACCTGGACCCTCCTGCCATTTTCCACATTTCCAGTGGTTATGACATGATCCGCTACTTCACCAGGACCATTCTACAGTTCCAGGTCTGTGGCTGTATCTCCAGGTTCAGATCACTGGCTGTGTCATAGTCTGAGGTCAGTGTTTATGAAGTAGATGGTAGGCAGCCACCGACCAGGGAGGTGTATTACCAGTACAGCCCTCCCCGCTAGGTATCGGGAGGGTTGGTATTGGCTACGTAGTGAGCCAGCACTTCAGTGGTTGTCAAGTTGCACTCCTCTCACCTTGGTAACTGTCTTTTCTTTCTGCCTCCACCACACGTGGACTGCTGGCATCCTGTCCACAAATGCACAATCTCTCCTTGTCTCACATGAAACTTGACAATACTTAACTACACAACTCATTTTTCGTAGCTGCGTGGATGTTCCTGCGGTGAGCGATATACGCTAGACCTTCTTTTTGGCAAAATGGTAGGTAGATTAGGTAGAAGTGTAGTTAGGAGCATAGAAACATTAAGAAGAAGTAGTAGGTAGGAAGATTAAGTGGGAGCATTAGGGAGAAACTTTCGGTAGAAGTAGTAGGTAGGAACATTAGGTTGGAGCGTCTGAAAACACTGCGTTAGAGTTCTCCTCTGCCAGTGGCCTGTTGAGGGTGAGGCACTACAGGTTAAGAAGCAACACTGGAGTTTACCAGTTATGGAGACTTTTGCCTTGGCTACCTCCTTGAGGGAGTTCCCGAAGGAAACGGGCATCAAAGATATACTATATAGATTGTGAAACTGAACTGAATCAGACTAAATATATTTGATCACATCTACTGGCTAGTTCATTAATTATTTGGCCGAATATCCTTGACCTTTAACTGTTGTCTTTTGGTCCATTACTTCTAATTTATGATTAGTAACATCAAACATTCAACATCTGTCCACTGGTTTGTTACTTCTGATTAGTTATGCATCATTTCTGATTCAATATTCAGCTAGTAATGTTACATTTCTTACCCTGGAGTATTAATCTTCCACCTCTGACCTTAACAGTAACCTTTGACCTCCAACAGTTCCAGGAGAAGTTGTGTGAAGCAGCAGGTCATGAGGGCCCACTCCACACATGCGACTTCTATGGATCCAAGGAAGCGGGGGATCTACTGGCGTGAGTACCTTCGTGCCTTGTGTGAGCAAGGCTACGTATGTGGAGTTCTGAGTCATGGTACATTTTGTTAGGAAACCGGGAAGTGAAATATGTTGAAGGAATGAAATGATAGATTGGGGAGTAAGAATGATGGATGAATGAGAACATAACTGGTGGAATAAGAGGTATAGTGACTGTGAGAAGACTTGGTGTTTGAGGATAGTGAACGAATGAGAATATTATTAAATTAATGAGGAAGAGATGATAGAGGTGGGAAATAGATGAGGAGGAAGGTAGAAGATGGATGAGGAAGAGGTATGAGTAGATGATAAACGAGGAAATTCTGTACTTCAGAATACAATCTTTTGAGGGATTTTTATGAGAATATTTACCTTTCACACATCCCATTGATTAATGCAACGGACACAGCAAGCGACAGTGGAGTTGCTGTAAGTTATGTAGGCGATGCAGAGTGATCATTGCAGCGGAAAGAGGGAATATTTAGGTTTGAATTTCAAGTGATACACTGAGAGACATGGTTACGTATCTTTGCCTTTGATCCAGACCAGTCGTTAGGGTGCTCCTGAGAGTCAACCTTCCCATTCAGTGGAAGACTCGGTAGTTAAAGAGGAAGAGGATGATAGTTGGATAAGATATCATCTATAGCTTTGTTTATCGATCTCTCCGGTGGTGCAAAGTAGAAAGTGTCAGTTGTGAGTCTTGACATTTACATGTTTTTCGCACTTTTCAACACCCTGATCCATCCAGTCACTTTTCCATTCAGTCACTCATTTCCTCTTTTATCCACTTACTTCCTAACTTTGTCTACATAAAGCTCTTATCATGATTCATTTTTATGACTGGAAATAAGTTTTGTTGAAGCCAGAGGGTTTGGCACATTGATAATACGAAGGAGCATTTATTTACCAACTGGTTGTCAGACTGTGGGAATGTGCCAGTTTGCAAGACCATTGTGTTTATAGTTAAATGGCATATCTGATATGAACAGAGAGACTGAGGGAGAGGAGAAAACATCCCTAGATGTGGATGAGATCATGTGAAAGAGATGCATTACCACAGGAAGGCCATGTCGCTGGGGTCATCGAAGCCATGGCAAGATGTGCTGCAGGTAATGACAGGTGAGCGACGCATGAGCTCCCGCGCCATCCTTCGCTACTTCAGACCCCTGCAGGAGTGGCTGACGGAGGATAACATAAGGGACCAAGATGGTGTTGGCTGGGGAGACTCATGGACAATCCTCGAAGTGAGAGATTTTCATTGTGTATTTCTGATAATGATCTAGTTTGATACATAGTGAGTCGAACATCTGGATGTTGTATATCATGTCTCGGTATTGGTATATCATATTGGTCACAGAAAATATGTAGGTTTTATTTCCTTGGTATCTGAACGCTCACAGGAACAATCATACTTAAATACATCTACAGTCATACTTAAACACATCTACAATCGTACTTAATCATATCTACATTCATACTTAAACGCATCTACAGTCATCCTTAAACACATCTGCAATCATACTTGAACACATTTTACTGATATCATATCAGTTAGATAAACAGAGTGTGAGGCAGACTGACAAATATGTCCATAGATGACCAGTATGAGTCATCGAGACCCTTGCTAGTATGCTTCAAGTAACAGCACTTCATGCTAGACTAAATGATGTCCCGTAACGCAGACCATAAGTATTGGTTAAATTTTTTCGTATAAAGTGCCTGTTGTAAAGGAGAACCATTCACACAGTGCAATTGATCGAGTAACATTACAGGGAGTTGTTTAGATCTAAGAGATGAATCTGAGTGTTTCTTCCTCTTTAATATTTTGGTGTGAGTAGATATACTCTCACTTATTAGCTTATCATTAAGGTTAAATTTCCAATTCTTGTGCATCAAGAAGACATTCCTAACCACCTTTATCATACAGTGAGACTAACTCAATATTGTAACTTCACAGGACCAACGAACGGTGGATGATGTGTATATATCATGCTAGCTACGTATGTTACTGACTGCTGGTGATGCTCTTCTGCCAACTATGTATATCTCACATTGTACAGGATGATCATACTCCAAGTCTTCTGTCTACCGTCTATACCTGACCATCTCCTGCATCTGATGATGAACTTCTCTCCTGTCTCACATTTGCGTCTTATCTTCATATCTTTCAAACTCGTCCCTCCTCACTATTGTCCAGTTTAAAGTAAATGGAAATCCTTCACCTGCTTCTCAACGTAGAGGATCTCATACGCTTGTGATTGTAACCCTCTTTCTCTAACTGGTCATGTTTGCTGTCGCTCGTAGTCTTTTGATTGCACTGGGGATTGCAACTCTCATCTGTCTCTCACTTCTCACAGTCTGCTGGTAGTGGTAACCCCTTTCTCTTGTCTCTTACTTGTGTGTATCCTGTTCTACAGATGGGGACACTTTCATCACCATCTCACAGGCATACATCACTTGGTTATCACCATATCTGCTGTTAGTATTAGCTCCCCCAACTCTCCCTCGCTTTCTACCGGCTGTGAGTGTTAGTCAGAACACCTGTGTCACGTTACTGACTCACTCCTCCTTGTATGTGTCTGTTGACAGTGGCGTTAGTCCTCTCACCTGCTGATGTTAGGGTTGACCCCCACATCTGTCCTCGTACCTTCCTTACGTGTCTCTCACCATCTGTGGTAGGTGATGATACACTTTCCATCAGTCTCTCACCATCTGTGGTAGGTGATGATACACTTTCCATCAGTCTCTCACCATCTGTGGTAGGTGATGATACACTTTCCATCAGTCTCTCACCATCTGTGGTAGGTGATGATACACTTTCCATCAGTCTCTCACTTGCATCTCATCTTATTCTCTTTTATCTCTTATATCTAATATGCTGTAGTGGCAGCTGTCTTGCTTGTCTCTTGCATATCTCTCTCTTTATTACTTTCATTACTACTTCCTCTACCTGAACGTTGGTAGCACTGGCTTCCACTACCGCTAATGCTACACTAAAACTACTCTTCGTCTGCTGCTATTTTTACTACGGCTGATTATCACTACTGCTGCCGTCATTACAGCTGTCATTAGCACTACTGCTCACATGACAGCTGTCACCATGACTGTTACTATCACTACAGCTGTCACCGTTATTGTTACTAGAACTGTCATCACTAGTTCATCTAGTGCTGTTACTGCTGACGTAGGTGCTATGGCTACTACTATTACTTCTGCATTTACTACTTTTTCCTCTGCTGCCACTACTACTACTACTACTACTACTACTACTACTACTACTACTACTGCTACAGTCGTTATTGAAACTGGGACTATGACGAAAAGATATGTATGAATTTAGGAGTTTTAGTTGATAAGTTTTAGATCTCGTATGTATATAAATGATACAGTATTGTATGATTGTTATCTCTGTTTGAACTTTAATGGAATTTCTGCTGTAACATTATATATATATATATCTGATTTTAAAAAGAGGACATTCTAAATTTCCTTATTTCATTTTTTTCTTCGCCATTGTTCACCATTTCGTGTGTTAGTGTGGTAGCACCAGGAACAGGTGAAGAGCTGGACACATTCGTTCACATTCATTCTCTTACCTTCATGTGTAATGCGCAGAAGGATTCCCACCTAACAATCTGCACTCACGGATCCCTCTATCGCCTATTAACACAACAAAGTCAAAACACACACATGCTAGAAATGACCCGACAAGCAGTGTACATATACCCTCGCGCCACACTCACAAACATCACCACACCAGACATACACTCAGCTGAAATCATACTCCCTAGACTAGTTACGCTTTCTCGTCTACCTCTACAATATAAACACAGGCGTAACATAGCACAAGAAGACCCACTGCTTGAACCTAGGCGTCAAAAGCTCGGCAGTGGACTTTGTGAGACGAAAATCTCTGATCAAGTCGTTGAGGTTCTTTTTCACTGGGGTAGTGTGGGTTTCTCTCCTCAGCTGCAACTCTGAAATTGTAATCTAGATGTACAATGTTTTCCTCTCCTCTCTAACTACTATCTATATTACTGGAGACTTTTAGAAAATTCTATATCAACTTATCAGCACTGAATCTATCTGGAATGTTCTGAAAAAAAAAATGGGTAAATTTCACAAAGATCATGAAAGGTGTCACGAGATGAGAGAATAGTAAATGGGTATAAAAAAAAAAAAAATCCAGTTTCGAGAAAAGGATTCAGAACGCACACACCAAGAGGGAAAAAAGAATAAGTCAGTGAAAAGCAAATGAGGCCAAATAAGGTGTTCGCTAGATACAGTCTGTTCAGCTGGAGGACATGCAGAAGGGAGGGATCTCGGCAGCTGACCAGCAGACGCCACAAGGTGAACGTAAACAAACTCCAGAGTCGAACTGAGACAACATGATGGACGATATTCCACCTGAGTCGACGCTAAGTCTTGAGGATGAGATGCATGGAAAGATGATCTGGAAATTAATATTATATATCAGGTAATAAGCTTCAGGAATCTGTGTGTGTGAGGGGGACTTGGGAGCAGACATCGTCACTCACCTGTCGCCAGGATCCCACCTTAGGAGAATGGTAAAGATGGCAAACTGTCTACCAGCAAATATTAGAACAGCTTTCACATACGTGGATATGGAAATATTCAGCAAACTATTCACATCCTACTTTAGGGCAAAACTGAAATATGCTTCTCATGTTTAGTCACCGCACCTAAAGAAACACAGAGAGCGAATAGACAAAGTCAGAGGAAGACAACAGAGGTGATATCAATATTAGGAAAGCTGAATAACAAGGAATTTACCCACCATCAAAAACAGAGGGGTAAGGGATGACCTGATCGGAACTTTTGAATTATTAAACTATTGTGACGTCGACGATTAACAATTCTTCGAAATATGCAGGAATGCTACAACCAGAGGACATAATATGATATGAAGCAAGAAATTCATGAAAAAGATGCCCATGATTATTCTTATACCACCGTATATGAATGTTGGACGAATGGAATCAACTGAATGATAAAACTGTTAATGTGGACAGCTTAGAGAAGTTTAAAAAGCTGTATGATAGTATTGGAGGCTCAAGAGTTGGGCCCAACGATTGTAAAACTTCCTCCTTGTACTGGGTAAACAGATGGTTTCATATGAATATGTATTCATATAATGTATACTTCATGGATTATACACGTTTCACATCTGAATGTATACATAGGACACACCCATTGACATTTTAGTGTCATTGATATGAATATTAATGACACTGTTGGTAAAACAAGAAAATACCTATAGTTAGCTCTTAATGCTTTACGTTTTCTCTAAAAGACCATAAAAGAAAATGAGTACTTTTTTCTTAATTTAACATCTTCAAGCTGGCTTTAGGTATAATACATTCCGAAAAACATTTTATTTATGGAGGGGCAAGTATAAATGATTTTCAATGGTATGTATTGCTCGAGAATCTGATTCCTTTCATTGATCTACCATACCTTTCTCTTGATACTCGAAGATGATCTCGCATCTCTGATTGCACTACTGTCACTTGTCTTAACCTGTTCCTCATATTGACCTTATTACTCTGTGGAAGAAAAAGTGTACCGTTTGTAAAGAACATAGTGGGAAATTATATTTGAATATATGAGAAGGGAACGATAATGAAATTACAACAGACGAATGTTCTCGCTCCAGCATCTAACGTCATGTTCTCCTTACACTAAGTACATGTGCAGCCTACGTGAACTGATCATAAACATAAGACACAAATAGTGTTTTGCAATACGTTACTTACAAAATGTTATGTAGAAGTTCAAACTATTACGTTAAATGCCAATAAAAGTGCATTTCGTTAGATCGTATATACAGTGAAACAGAATACACATACAGTATAGTACAATATAGCACATCTAACGTAATGTCTTCGTATACTGCCCTTCACATAAAAAACTGTACATCAGAAATATATATGTACATACGAAGCAATCAGTTCATAAAGTACGGGGAGGTAGTTCTACACTCTGGAACGTTCAATACTATTATGAAACTTTCTAAACTTCTGTAAGCTATGAAATTTGTTTACGTTCACCTTGTGGTGTCTGCTGGTCAGCTGCCGAGATCCCGCCCTTCTGCATGTCCTCTAGCTGAACAGACTGTATCTAGCCAAGACCTATTTGGCCTCATTTGCTTTTCACTGACTTGTTCTTCTTTCCTCTGGGTGTGTGCGTTCTGAATCCTCTCCACGAAACTTAATCTTCTTTCATACTCATTTAGTTCTCTCTCATCCCATGACATTTTTCATCATCTTGATCTTGATTCCTCAATTTCTGTATTTCCTTATTTAACTGTGTTAACTTCTGATCTTGTTTTTCGGTTACTTCGACCAAGAAGATATTGATCCCAGGCACTACATATTTTCTCGCCCTTATCCTCTCTACTCTAGTTACAACTGCCTTGTCTCCTGATACTTTCTGCTACCTGAATCCATCCATATCTGAAGTTCTTCAAATGTTCCCCAAAATGTCAAAATAAGTCATATCGCTTACTGGCACACAAAGAGGATCTATCCAGAAAATCAGTGGAATAAACAGCTGTCAGTGTCGACTTATGGTTGTAAATAATTTACCATGTATCATTCATTCACAGTTACACTTATATATTAATGGTTGGTATACCTTTGAATGTACGATATCTTAAAATTTTGGTTTACTGAGGTTGGCAACACTCCTGGCATTCGCTCTGGGGATCTGAAAGTAGATATCGTTCTACTTAACTGTGACTGGATGCCTCAGAACTGCCACAATCATCACAACGAACCGAGACTTTCACACCAACCTCGCCCCTTCCCCAAACTTGTATATACCAGACCTGCTGGAACGCAGGCTGTCTGAGGTCTTATGATCCAGCGAGCTGTTCGATGCAGCTGGTGGTTTACCGGAGGCCACGTGTTATTCACATGTGATTACTCTTTGTGTGTCATGGGGAAGAGAGAGTTTTACACTATTTGCCATGTCTTCACACACACACACACACACACACACACACACACACACACACACACACACATAACAGCCCAGACTAGGTACTTATCTATCGACCAACCCCGAGGGAAGGATGAACACCTAGGTTGGTTGTGGACCGACTCCCTCATCCAGGATTAGAACAAATGTGGGCCCTGGGCGGACCTGTCATAAGGTGTGGTCGGAGACCACGGAGGGCCACGTGTGCATGTGTGCCTACGTGGTTAGCGTTACTGACCATGACGTATGCATGGGCTTATCGGCGCCAGTTTTAGCGTGGTCAGTCGACACGCAATTCACTGTTCGTTCTTCCCTCGATAGTGGGCAATAAACTGGGTTCCTGACCTATATATATATATATATATATATATATATATATATATATATATATATATATATATATAGAGAGAGAGAGAGAGAGAGAGAGAGAGAGAGAGAGAGAGAGAGAGAGGCTGCGTAGGACTCTTTCTTGGAGGTATTGGGAGGGCCAGGTAGAATGTCACTCATATTAATCTATTTTCCACACATTATGTATCTCAGAATATTGTGAAGGAAAATAGGAATGTTCTGTTCTTATGGATGAAGTCAACCTCAAAATTATCTGCGTAATTCCATATCATAACCTTTTATCAAGATTAAAACATACACCATCTTAAACTGTGACCAGGATCTTTAAGTAAATACATGCAAAGTAATTACAGATGCTACCTAATTGGTTTGAGCATGAGGCCCATCAGCTAGTTACAAGGCCATTAAAGCCATTAGTTAGTAAACCTTTTACACCTCACGCAAGTAAGTGTTCAAGTATATTCTAAGACCATGTACACTATGTGTATGTCTACGCCATCTACATATACCGAGATAATTTGGTAATCCACATGCTTCTTCCCATATCCCCACTGCTTGGGGGAGAGGTTTTTTTTTTAAGTTTACGAACTCATTTGTTCATTAATTAATTCGTTTATGTTTTATGATGTTTTATATTCAGCTACTTGTTTTTATTAGGGCGGCGGGAATTATGTACCTTCTCTTGTTACAAAATTACCCCAGACTATAAAAAGATAGGTCAGGGGCTGTTCTGTTCTACGTGTGGGTTGATTTTCGGGAGGGATTACCTTGTTGCAACAGAACATATTATATAATCAATTATTACATCGTAAACAATGTATTCATAGTCAGGTGGAAGCGAAATCTATATCAAAATATATATATATTGATTGGCAACTTTTACCTTTCACGTAAAGGTTTACCCACTCGTTCTATTCTTGTCTCTGTACATTCTGTTTGTGCAGTTTTATCTATGATTAATTTGGAAGAAAATTGAAGCTCTAATACTTCTATATTCAGACGATAAAATCGTAAGACTAGCGTACCATATGAAGTACAAAGCCATCAATATCCACATGTACTCCTGAATAGAAATAGCGAATCTGGCAACTGAGCGTCATCTTACAAGAAACGAATTGAATTTATGGTTCAGTGTAGCCGGAAACGTTGACGTGGCTGGTTCCGTATCCCTGATGCTGGAGTCTTTAACAGTCGTTAAACCCCACATCCCACAACCTGTTTAATTGTAGGAAATTTCTGTGAGCAGCGGACTTAACACAGTTTCAAGAAACCTCTGTAAAAACTGCGGAAGAATGAAGTGCCTGTGTCTGGTAATACTGCTATGGTGCGCTCTGGCTCGAGCACTGGACAGGTTAGTAAAGAGTGACAGACATGTGGAAAGCATTAGACATTTTCCTCCTTTGAATATTCCCACAGTTGTGTTAGTATCCTTTTGAATAATTCATCGTGGCCACAGAAACGTCATCGTTAAGGGAAGGTAAGAGCGTGACTTGAAAACACCACTAGGAGTTCTTTCTCAGGTAGATAATATTACTGTTGCGAAGAAACGTTTTATTGTTGGAAACGTTTAAGTCTAGCGTTAATTGTAATTGCAGTGTATGACATGTATTGCCAAGACGATCTTATGTGAAATTTGACATAGAAGAGAACATGAATATTGTGAAAGAATCTCTCTGATACCTAAAATACTAAAGACTTTATTAAATGCTCACAGAACTGTCTATTATAGGGAATCATTCCTGTTTGTTGTGATGATGTTTATATTAAGAATGTGTATTAGTGCTTTTGCTGTGATGAATGTGACTGCATTGCTTACATAAATTTGGTTAGTCACCGCAGTAATCATGATGCAAATTTACTGTTTGAACACCTGTCGCACATTTCGAATATTTTCTCGCGTTAAGACTAAGTACATTAGTTTCTTACCGTAAACGACTTGGTATGGTATGACTGGAAATTACTAGTTTTCCCAGAGGGTAATTAGTTTCTCTTCAGTTACCAAAGGTCTATGATTAGTCAGTCTATAGTTTCCTTATGATTACTGCTAGTTCTTCCTCATGCTTGTAAGTACTAGGTTTCTTGTATTCCAGTCTCTTCATAACTACCCACACTTAAGTAATTGCTTATTATATGGTATTAGTTCAGTTCTTTACAGTAAATAAATGGTATCCGTAGATGCCAGATACCTCATGAATTACTAGTTTTCCTACGGGGTATTTCTTGTAACTAGTTAAGAGGTTACTGCTTTGTTACTCGATTTTCTTAGAATTCTAGTTTTCATTATTATTATTATTATGATGATGATTCATACTATTTTTATTATTATTATTATTATTATTATTATTATTATTATTATCATTATTATTATTATTATTATTATTATTATTATTACTTTACTTTCTTCCACAAGATACATTTATTATGTTGGTGTCACTAGTCACGGATAAAAGTTCGCTTTGAGGCCAGGTCGCTCGCAGGTCGACCAAGCTGTTGGAAGCCGCGGCCTGCAGGCGCTCGTATCCTCTACGGCTTAACTGGTCAGGTACACTAATACATGTACAGGATACTCTTAAACTTCTCCACTGTGCAACACATTGGTGTTGGTTGCGGGCAAGATGTAGAAGCGTCTCGGGACCCGGATGTTTTGTGTTATTTTATGCCTCAGGCACCTGTGGATTGTAGAGATGGTGGCATTTTACAGTGTCTGTCGTGCCAGTAAGAAGTCATGGCCTAGTGTAAGTTAGGGTCATGTCCTGCAGGATTTTTCAGGTGTAGATGATCTACTTCTACCGTCTGCACTTCACGGTACACAGCCTCAGTGATTTCAGCCTTTCCCAGTCATTTAGTTCCCTTTACCACGTTAGTATAGGCAGAGAAAGGTCTATGAACACACCAGTTTGGCAGTCTCGTATGCCTTGTAGTATGCTGTTACTGAAACAGTTATACTGAAGAATTCGATAGGATTGCTTTATTTGTCTTTTAAAGTCTGCATGATGCATCCTTCCATCCTTCTGAAGGAGACAGCTTCTTTTTTCGTGCTCGTTTAAGGTTAGGTAGTTTAGACATTACGCTGAGATTTTTCACTTTTCCGCTTTTTCTAAGAGAAAGAGTTGGAGGGGGGGAGGGGGGTCAAAGCTTTTGGAAGAATCTGAAAATCTGCGTTCTAAAAAGGACCATGTCATAGTCGCTTATGAAAAACATGAGGAGGTTAAGATCTCCAAAGCTGTTCGATGTAGGGAAAGAATCTGATATAAACCACCCTTGAGTTACCTATGACCACTCAGTATTATGTGGTCTAGCTAATGGCGGGGACACACAAGGAGCCAGTCCTCAGGAGGAAAAGCAAAATGGTATCTGTAGAATAGGGAAAGTGAACTAACATTCTTGAGTAAGTTAAGTGGACTGAGGTGTTAAGTTATCCAAGGAGAGTTGATAGTTGAACTGCCTTAGACTGCTGTTGCCAGTGTTACCATACCGTACATCTACCCTGTGCGGTAGTGTTTCCCTGAGCGTGTAGCGGAATCAATAAACTTAATGTTTAACTAGTTTGAAGGAGCAGTTACCGTCCTGTTGTCAAACTGAATTTCCGTTGTTGATAAGAAATGACACAGATCACTTTTGTAGGGTTAGTGTGTGTGTGTGTGTGTGTGTGTGTGTGTGTGTGTGTGTGTGTGTGTTTGTTTGTTTCCCCCCTAAAATAGCAAGTGAGAGTAGAGATCGACTGAAACTGAACTTTGCTAATGAAATGACGTTCCACCATAGAAATAATTGCCCTGGAATGAGCAATTAACATCTTACCTGCGAACCATCCCCACCCCAATTATTTACGCCACCACAACACAAGATTGAGATGAAAATCAAATGAAATTAACCTTCATGAAAAGGGCGATGTTAATTAGAGTGTAAAAAATGCAAATTCAGAGCAGTAGAAACACGTGTATCCACCGAGTGTCAGTCTGATGTATTTAGGTCAGGCGATGGATGCCGGTAAATTAATATTATTATATTATTAGATCAAGTCCTGAAATTCTCTGCCGTCCCAGTTGTGTCTACCACTTCACTGAATTTTACAGACGCCCCTCGGGGGTTGGTACAGCCCCGGTAGGAACCAGTGGTCTGGGGCGAGAAATCTGTCCTCGACGAACTTGTACTTTCCGTCCCCTGACGAAGATGTGTCCTTGTTGAAGGTGATTTCTTCTTTGGGATGTTTTTCCTTGCAGGCGGAGTCCGGTAGCGTTTATATATATATATATATATATATATATATATATATATATATATATATATATATATATATATATATTGCAGTAGGTCACACTGGTGCGCGTGATCTGCTTTTGATGACAACCTCGTAGAAAGTGAAACACGGTAAGCCCAAGTGCACTTTCGTGTATTAATCACATCGTCAGGGGAGATACAAGAATGAGATAGAAGACTTAGAATAGTAAGTTTATATACAAAGAATGAGGCAGAGCTAAGACGCCGTTGGTACACAAGGGTCTCGCCTTACGAAAGCCATAGTGGTGATCAGAGAGAAAACTGTGAGATTCAAGATGTCTGAGGATATGGAGCGAGATTGTGAACTCACAGCGCGAAGGATTAGAGATGAAAAACAGTTTTAGAATATCAGGAGAGTGGTCCCAGCGGTCAGGAATATGGGTAGGGTGGGAGATAATTTGCTCAAGATCACTCAGAATGGAGAACATGAGGGCTTCAACCCCTCCACCCTCCGTATGGGAGGAATTCAACCATACCCTGTGATGAATGGTCAGATCTTTTAGACAGAGGCTCTCGACTTGTGGGTGAAAGCAAGCCACAGTATCATGGCAAGACTTAAGATAGTCGAAGAAAGATATAAGAATTTTAGAATTAGGAGAGCAATAGGCGAAACAAAGGAAGTGTGGAAGTTGGAAGACAGACATGGAGCCATATAAACATCAAAGTTGGGGACTCAGGGTCCTCGAGGCATGCAACAGGTGTGTTGATGTTGAATTTAGCACAGACACCACCTCTGAGTGGAGATTATGGTGGGATGTGAAAACATCTTTCAACAGTTTGGTCACAGAAAGAAGTTACATAGGCAAAGTACTTGACAGATGATATTCAACCGAAGAGAGGTTACGAGAGAGAGACCACGAATTGTGGTAAAGTGAACAGAAAAAGAGGCAGGTCTGTCTGAAAAGGAAAGGTCGTGGGATGGTCCGGTACCACTTCAGCTAGAGCCTTCCCTCTCATTGGCAGTAGAGTCAGACACGAACCCAGAGATTCTTAGCACCCCATGATGCTAGGGACTAGGTGTGTATACGTTTGCTGAACTGTGTCATGACTACATTTAAAAACGATGGTGGAGACGGAAGATGGTAAGAGAACTTTAGAAACTTGAGTGAGGTTTGAGTAGGTGTATGGTGCTTGTCAGGAGGAAATGGCAGGACTAGCCCGGTAGTCCTGTTTTGATGAGACAGAAAGTAAGACCAGCAATTCTGACATGGCGAGTGTAAGATGGTTCGCAGCACCACTTTAACACTTCTCAGTCCGGACGGTAGTACCATTTTGGACAGCTGCTGTCAACAGCCTACGACCTAGTCAGTTGAAAAGTGTTTATATTCAATTTAGGTTTGGTTTTAACATCTGTTGACGCAAAATAAGCTTAATATAAGGCATTTACTGAAATTAAGTTGCCTTCGTTGTGGCATATTTCACTTGCGGCGATTGATTTTTTTTTACCTTCTATTTCCCCTCTGCCGCGAAAAATGCTTTGGATGTTCCTTGAATTATTTCTATTTATCGGCCATCATCGCCTTGCAGGGTCGACGCTTCGGGTCTGGGCATTTATAGCGTAACGGAAATGTGAATTTCACTGTCAGGTGTCGTGCATGTCAGGGAAGTTTGTGTGTGACAAAATAAAAATATTTCATTGTGAATAACGACGAGGAGGACGTGCTACACCCACAATGTCGGTTCATTTAAAATTTTTCGTACGAGAGTTTGTGAGCGTAGCTATTTACGAAATGTTATCCTCGTCCAGCGCGAGTTCTTGTTTGCTAGCGCTCCATCCTTCTGTCCACTTAAATAAGTTAAGAATTGTTGGTTCCGTTTTGCTCAAACTGAACTAAAGCTGACCTGTCTGCGGCTAGGCTATGTTAGTTTAGGTTAGGTTGGATTATTGTGGGTTGGGGTTGGATTAGATATTCATAGTTGTACAAAATTCGTTCTATTTAATCCCACATTTTCCCAGATCTTCGAAGCAAGGACGCCATTTGGCAAACATGCATGATTACCAAATGGCGTCCTAGCTTCGTCCCTTCGATGTATATCAACTGACTCATATTACTCTCTCGTGTCTCCCTTGATGATATGATTATTACACGAAAGTGCACTTGGAAACTTATCGTGTTTCATTTTCCCCGTGGACTCGTAGGAATATCTTGATCACACGCAAAATTGTGATCCTTTCCAATATATATATATATATATATATATATATATATATATATATATATATATATATATATATATATATATATATGAAAGCAGGGCTTGCACGGTAAACCCAGACCAATAAGCAATTTCTCAATCCTTCGACAGTGGTGTCATATTGCTTCACACAAAAAGTGGTAAGATACTTTTTTTTTTAATCGTGTTTACATGTGAAAAATTACGGCAAAATAAACGTTAAATTGTGATCATTAAATAAATGTGTTCATTATTTGATAATCAAATTGTGTCCTTTCTTACCAACGAAAAAATGTGTACATTTTTGGGGGAACATCTTACATATGGTGGCTGCACACGAGCGATAAAACTCCTTCAGCAGTGTTGCGTCACCATTAGTGAAGGGAACGAAATAGTCAAGGATCATCTCGTTCCTGAGTACATAATCCCCCTTCTCAGTGGACTGCAGCTTCGATGTAACAGGAACCCCATTCAATCGGTGGTCATGGGACTGTAAGACATTGATGATATACTCTGTTTGTATCCGATGTTTCTCTACATCTGCTTATGTTAATAAAGGTGTGACCACTGCAAACCTGTCTGTTGGGGCCCACTAGAGGATGTGGGTTAGAGAAAGTCGTAAGAGGGTGCCTGGCGGACCCTCACATTTTCCCCTAAGCATGTTTAGGAAGTTATTCGCTTCTGTCGATTGAAGTATATATTGCATTCTAGGAGCCCAGGAGTAAGTTAGAAAATATTTCTATATTTTTTTTTATATATATTCGATTTATTTACTTTCCATGGGGTGTAAGTATGTCAGTGTAGTCCAGTGGTGGTCGGGCGTGGTGCTAGGCTAACATTCACTTGCGAGTGTTTTTTTTCCGTAACTTTGGTTGGTTGGGTCATGGAGGCCGTCAGCATCAAACTACCTACACCAGCCGAAAAATCTTTCAGCGCCTCCTTCACGTGTTAAGGATGATTTTATAGAACACACACTCACTATGTATAGAGCCCTTGTTCCTGTATGATACACCCTTGCTCAGAGTCTGTTGGGCTTATCATTCTGGGCTTCGAACCCAGGAACATTTCCAGAGCACGCGGTGTCTCCCAGTCACATATCCTGCGGCACGTCTCTATACCAAAAGCATATGAGCTTGTTGGGTGAAGTGAGTACGTTCCTCTATGGTGTATCGGTTAGTGTTGCTTACCCTCACGCATGCACGGTTAGGTAGGACCAGACCCATCCTGTCACCCTTGTAACTACTGATATGGATGTCATCCCAGCTTCTTAGCAACCAATTTCTTGTCTGAGAATTAGTTCAGTTCCTTTCATCCGTCCTGTATTCATTATTCTTCATTAATGGTCTTGGTTTCGTTATATTGAGAAAGATTTTTTTTGTTATCGTTGTGTTTAGACTTTGTAAGTGCAGTTCCTGTAGCTGATTCCATGTTGTTTATCCAGTTAACATCAATGGCATAATTTTCAAACTGTAACTACACCTTAGATTTTTCTCAAATTTAATATTTCCTTTACAGACGCATAATTGGTATGAAAAACTTTGACGTTAGATATTTTGATTAACTAAACCAATGATTATTTAAGTTCATAATTAGATTTATAACATTACTCACTATAACTTTATTTTCTCATAGTCTGTAGGAAGATTGTGGACAATTTCCTCAAGTGACCTCATGGTATTCAGCTGAAGGCTGAGCAGGGTTCGATGTTCCTGAGGGCGTTGCTTAGCCTACGTCGGCCGACAGACACGCTGGCTATCAGAGCCTCGCTCCAAATCAATTGTTCTCTTTAATTATTTCCTTCCTCTTCATATCGGGGAATTGTCGAGACCGCCACTTATCATACATCGTACCGCCATATTATTTTCTGTCGAGTTAGCACAAAACAAATAGAGGAAGTTAATTAAGTTGTAAGTACCAAGGAAGTCCACATCCTGGGGTTAGATCCCCTAATATGGATTCCTTTTGAGAATATTTTGATTTTATTACATTTCTTATATTCTGTTTTCATAATCCTCAAGAGAAATTACTATAGAATGAAATTGTGTGTCGCAGTACTCCAGTCATCACCATGATAATATTATTTACATCAACAGTAGGCTGACTGTTATTTTACGTTTTGTGAATCTTTCTACCTGAACATGGTTAGGATTATGTATTACCTCGGAGCCACACTAACCTATTCTCACCTGCGCCTCAAGGGGTTTGGTTGGGTATTTAGATTTATTTGCACCAGAACAAGATTTGTATACTAGATAATGATTCACGCACTAATATGTTTCCTGTATCATGTGGATTTGCACATGTCACAACCTTGTGTTGCTGACGCCGTGGTACCAATTACCTAGAACCTTGTGTTGCCGACGTAGTTTCCCCAAGTCCCCACAGCCTCGTGTTAACTGAGGCTGTATACGAGACACCAGAACCTTGTGTTGCGAATGATGTGTTGTTACCAAGTTACCAAAACCTTGTGTTGCTGACGTTGCGTTACCAAGTCCCCAGAAACTTGTGTTGCTAAAGCTTTATCACCAAGTCCCAGAAACTTGTGTTGCTGACGTAGGGTGTTTCCAATAACTAAGGACTTCCCATAGAGAGCAGGTCAGCTGTTAGACACGAGGAATGTTTGTTAGTTGCTATAAACGTTTGTTAGCCTATGAGACTATTCACTGGTAGCTGATTAACGTTAAAAACGTTTATGCAGTACAAGAAACGGTATTTATCCCGCGTTGGAAATGAGAGTCATCAAGAACGTTTATACATTGCATGAAATGTTTGTTATTCCACCAGGTGGGTATGCGAGTCATCGAGAACGTTTGCGGGTTAAATTCCCAGAAACGTTCATGACTTCCAAGAACATAAGGTCTGTGAGGGCACACTAGTTCTTGTTCGTGTTCTTCATAGTTTTGATTCAGGAAGCAACTGGCAAGTGTTCAGACCCCCAGCTGGAATACCCCAGACCCACACGCAGGAGGGGTTTGCAATGGGACATGTACTTCCCGACCCCCTTCCTGCAATTTTCACCTGAGTTTGGCAGCCGGAGGTTTTACTGTTGATGTGTGGTGTCTTGATGGTGGTGCGACCGTGTGTGGCTCTCCACTGAATATGGACGCTTGTCTCGGCATCACTTGATTTCGACACATGTCTTGCAGTCATTGTTCTCTCTCTCTCTCTCTCTCTCTCTCTCTCTCTCTCTCTCTCTCTCTCTCTCTCTCTCTCTCTCTCTCTCTCTCTCTCTCTCTCTCGTCTCTGTGTGTCACAGTCGTAAGTACTCTCACTGTGTCACTGTCATAAGTACTCTCACTGCTGTGTCACTGCTGTAGGTGGTGTGGTTTCCAGGTAGTGTTGCGGGGCGTGGCAGCCGTGTGTTGCCGGGGTCAGAGCAGCCCTGGCCAGCCTGGACTGGTCCTTCCTACTTTAACACAACTAATAAAACATTACCGCAGGGTCCGCCGACGACCCCCCCCCCCCCACCCCGACGCCGGAATACAAAGAATTCCATCTATAACCCCCCCCCCCCAACGCCCCAAACCCTACCCCCTTCCCCCGTTAGTGAAGACCCCCCACCCCACCCATTATGCCGTACCCAACCTGCCAACCCCAAGCCCACCCCATCCACCACCCATCCTCTTCACGCACAGCCAGTGTTCGATTCGGGCATAATTCTGTGTACGTTAATGATGTTGGTGGTTTATAGTGTATTACAGTAAGTCAAGTCGTGTTGGTTGGTTTGTATGGTTATGTGTGTTGGTCAAGTATTGGTTTGAACTAGGAAACACTGTCAGCAGTTGACACACACACACACACACACACACACACACACACACACACACACACACACACACACAGGTGAATGCCCCACGGTACATGTTACCAATCAAGTGATAACACTAGGACTGTATCCCCTCGGAGGAGACGTTTCCCCAGGTCTCCTATGCCACGTCGCCTGCTCCCACAGGAGTGGTCTTGACCTGTCCACATCAGAGAGTCATCCACCGCATGATGTGGGTGGTGCATCGTGAGTGTATGTCTCTCTCTCACAGCTGGACGGGTTTTATTCTGGCGTGTTGATAGTGACTGAGCCGGGCAGGGGGGACCCCAGCCTCTCTGGTTCCTAAGTACCTGGCTTGATGACCCCAGAAGGTCACCAACCCAAACACTCCCCTGCATCACTCACGTCGCCTACCTGGTCCATGACCTCACCCAGATGGTCCATGACCTTATCCAATGGCCCATAGCCCCACATAGCTGGTCCATGGCCCCATCCAGGTGGTCCATAGCCCCTCCCAGCAGGTCTGTGGCCCCTCCCAGCAGGTCTATGGCCCCATCCAGCTGGTCTATGGCCCCTCCCAGCAGGTTTATGGCCCCTCCCAGCTGTTGAAGGAACCAATCCACGTACCAGACCGTCCCATCGACCCATCCAGTAATGTCCACCTGTTCCTTGCCTCTCATCCAGACCCCAGAACGGTGTGCCCTGCTCTGGGCTCCACACCACTGCCTCACCATAACCACCTGTTCGCCCACACAGCTTTCCTTTTAACACCCTTGTAACACGACTCTCCCACTCTGTCACTACGGGGCGGGAGATGGGGATGGTTGGGGGCGAGTTGTACTCGCCACCGACCTGGAGTGTTGGTACACATTCCTCCTCCTCCTGTGCTACTGTCACCATCATCATGGGAATGGAACAGCTTCTGCATGTTTTGCCCTGTCTACCACGGCAAAGACGGGCGATGCCCAAAGTCTAAAGAAGTCGTAGAAGGCGACTAAAAGGGGAGGAAGCGGTGGGGTTGGAAATCCTCTCCTCCTGTTTTTAGTTTCCCAAAAGAAGGAACAAAGAAGAGGGCCAAGTGAGGATATTCCCTCTAAGGCTCAGTCCTCTGTTCTTAACGCTACCTCGCTAACGTGGGAAATGGCGAATATGTATGAAAAGGATGTATTTTATATATATGTTTTAGATATCTGGGAGTGGATCTGGCAGCGGATGGAACCATGGAAGCGGAAGTGGATCATAGGGTGGGGGAGGGGGCGAAAATTCTGGGGGCCTTGAAGAATGTGTGGAAGTCGAGAACATTATCTCGGAAAGCAAAAATGGGTATGTTTGAAGGAATAGTGGTTCCAACAATGTTGTATGGTTGCGAGGCGTGGGCTATGGATAGAGTTGTGCGCAGGAGGATGGATGTGCTGGAAATGAGATGTTTGAGGACAATGTGTGGTGTGAGGTGGTTTGATCGAGTGAGTAACGTAAGGGTAAGAGAGATGTGTGGAAATAAAAAGAGCGTGGTTGAGAGAGCAGAAGAGGGTGTTTTGAAGTGGTTTGGGCACATGGAGAGGATGAGTGAGGAAAGATTGACCAAGAGGATATATGTGTCGGAGGTGGAGGGAGCAAGGAGAAGTGGGAGACCAAATTGGAGGTGGAAAGATGGAGTGAAAAAGATTTTGTGTGATCGGGGCCTGAACATGCAGGAGGGTGAAAGGAGGGCAAGGAATAGAGTGGATTGGAGCGATGTGGTATACCGGGGTTGACGTGCTGTCAGTGGATTGAATCAAGGCATGTGAAGCGTCTGGGGTAAACCATGGAAAGCTGTGTAGGTATGTATATTTGCGTGTGTGGACGTATGTATATACATGTGTATGGGGGTGGGTTGGGCCATTTCTTTCGTCTGTTTCCTTGCGCTACCTCGCAAACGCGGGAGACAGCGAAAAAAAAAAAAAAAAAATTATATATATATATATATATATATATATATATATATATATATATATATATATATATATATATATATGACTTTGTATGTGTATGTATATTTGTATATGTTGATATATGGGCATATATGTATATATGTGTGTATGTGAGTGAATGGGTCTTTCTTCGTCTGCTTCCTGGCGCTACCTCGCTGACGCGGGAAACGGCGATCAAGTATGATTATATATATATATATATATATATATATATATATATATATATATATATATATATATATATATATATACGTAAACATACATATACTGTACATGCACATACAGATATACACATGTACATGTGCTTGCTCGCCGTCATCCATTTCAGACGCTAGTCCGCCCCACAAGAAACAGCAGAAATGCATAAGAGGAAAGAAAAAGAAATGATATCATATACATTCTCCTCTTCTCCCGTACACCTGATCGCCGCCTTCTGCTTCAGCGAAGTTGCGCCAGGAAGCCTGTGAAGAAAGGCCACATCTACCCACATCCATACACAAGCTGTCATGTGTAATGCACCGAAACCACAGCTGCAGCATATCCACATCCAAGCCCCGCAGACATTTCCACGGTTTACCCAAACGTTTCGCATGCCCTGGTTCAGTCGATTGACATCACGTTGACCCATGTATACCTCATCGTTCCAAATCACTCTATTCCGTGCTCGCCTTTCACCCTCCTGCATGTTCAGTCCCTTGATCGCTCAAAATGTTTTTCTCTCCATCCTTCCACTTCGAATTTGGTCTCCTCGTTCTCCTTGTTCGCTCCACTTTTTTACACATTTAACCTCTTTGTCAACCTTTCCTCACTCTTTCTCTTCATATGACCAAATCATTTCAACACACCCTCTTCTGCTCTCCCTGCCACATTCTTTCTGTTTCCACACATCTCTCTTACCCTTTCATTACTCGATCAAACCACCTCACACCATATGTCCCAAAAAATATTATTTCCAAACACATTCACCCTCCTCCGCACAACCCCAATCTATAGCCCATGTCTCGCAATCGTCCCACTTATATAACGTTCTCTCTTTCCTGACATTCTTCAGCGTTCCTGAAGAATATAAACATATTATTCGTAAAGAGCGATATGCGTTTGAAAACCCCCAAGAAACCATCTTTACAGCCGTGGTATACTGTTGTTTACATGCACCGCCAGACAGTCGTGTTCTGTACAATTTAACAGCATACCAGAGTCATTCGTGCAAGAAACTTGCTTGATGATTTTTTACAGTTAAATAATTTCTTTCTAAAAAGTCAGTAAAATGTTTCTAAAATTATATTTAATATCGTCTGAGGTCGTGATTTTTCTTTTCCTTGTGTTGGAGGTTCCAATTAAGGACAAGTACACTTCAAGGTCGGGCTTTATTTGTATAATGTACATTCCTAGAGGAAAACCTAAAAGAAAATATATCTGAAGAATTTTGGAGGAGGTGGAATATCTGTCTTTCAAAAAGGGACAGATTGTAGTTGTAGGGATAGACATGTGAAGACAGAGAACTCCGCATCTTAAAGTTGTGCTGAAAGCAACAAACATCACAGCGATCCTCCCTTGAGTTGCCACCGGCCACGTTGTGACCATTTGACGCAGTGGACTGTAGACGATTACTTGGTCTAACTGATGGTGAAGGCAAATCAGCAGCCAGCTCTCAGGGACAGCAATCATAATGATACCTACAGAGGAGGGAAAGGAACCAACACTGAGACGCAGGACTAGTGGGTTAAGCTGTGAAATCAGACTGGGACAATTGACAAATCGATTGCTCTGGACTCGACTCTTAACTTGTATTTCGAACCTAGAATTTTCCCAGATGTTAAAGCAGTGTTCCATGATGGTCGGATCACTCCTTTGTACAATGGGAACAACTGTAAGAAAAGACTTTATGGCATCTGAAGATGACTTCCAGTTTCCTAGAGACAGACGTATCTGTCATGTGAGGTTTCCAAGATGATACGTGAACGGATTCAATCATAACTGAAGTAACCAGGTTTAACTTGCGTTTCCAAGATTGAACTTTATTTTTTCTCCTGCATTTGAAAATTGTACTTGTGGTCTCCGTCATTATATTTACTATTCATAAATACCTTAATTTAGAGTCAGCTTGTGTATCTAAATCTTGAAGGAATTGTAATTTCTAATTGTGATGACAATTTACCTGATAGAAAGAGAAACTTTTGCACTTTTGTTGCCACTTCCGGTAACCTTAAATGTCATGTCTATTTTTATGCTTCTCTCTCTCTCTCTCTCTCTCTCTCTCTCTCTCTCTCTCTCTCTCTCTCTCTCTCTCTCTCTCTCTCTCTCTCACATCCTAAGGCAGGCACCTATTTATCGACCAGCCCCGTGTGAAGGATTAGCACCTGTGTTAGGTGTGTGATGCGTCATCTTCGGTAGGTAGACAACCCGCCTACTGTACATTATATTTCCTCTGTACTTCGTTTTCTGATCATTGACGTTCCTCCCTCAGACTTTTACCATACTATCCAATTTGTCTCTTAGGGAAAGTATAAACTATGTGTACAGTGTATGTGTGTGTGTGTGTGTGTGTGTCCATTACACGTAGGGTGTTATTGTGAGCTGATGTAGCCTTGTCTTCGTCTGATCCTTTCGCTTCTTCGTGAAGGCTGGAACGGTAGCAAGGGTTCGACTCTCGAGCGCGCACTGGTAAAGTTCCTTTGATTTAGAGGTGAACATTATATATATATATATATATATATATATATATATATATATATATATATATATATATATATATATATATATATATATATTATCCCTGGGGATAGGGGAGAAAGAATACTTCCCACGTATTCCCTGCGTGTCGTAGAAGGCGACTAAAAGGGGAGGGAGCGGGGGGATGGAAATCCTCCCCCCTTTTTTTTTTTTTTTTTCATTTTCCAAAAGAAGGAACAGAGAAGGGGGCCAGGTGAGGATATTCCCTCAAAGGCCCAGTCCTCTGTTCTTAACGCTACCTCGCTATCGCGGGAAATGGCGAATAGTACGAAAGAAAAAGATATATATATATATATATATATATATATATATATATATATATATATATATATATATATATATATATATATATATATATTAGCACGAGAATTGATCTCTGGAGCATGTGTGACAGTCAGGTAGCCTAACTCTTACCACGATAAAACATTTTTAGCAAAGTTCCGGAGCCACTCGATGATTCACAGATCTCGCCGGTGCGTCACGAATCCTTAGCAAGGCAGGGAAATATTTCCGCTCACGCTTTGGAAATCACACCGTCAGGTATGTAAAGGAATTCAGCTGCAGCAGACCAATTGGTCCTTCGAGTCTCTTTGTGATAGCGGAAGATATAAGTAACTCACAGATTCTCGTGATAAACGTAGAAGGCGTACAGGTAATTCAAAGAAAATTACCTCCACATTCTCATTGTAACAGGAAGCGCTACTAATGTAAGTCGTGGACTTAAAATACTAATCGTGTCTCTTCTTAAAGATGTCTGTAGTACTGCTTTCAACCTCTCTAAATAGCAGTCGTTTCATCATATGTTAACGATCCTGTTGAAGAAAATGTACTTCGCCTCATTCAAGTTAAAACGTTTGACCACGAATTAGTATCCAATACGACGAGTAAAATCAGACGAATCAATCTTAAATAAGTTGATAGATCAAGATTATCAAAGCCTTTAATAGTTTTGAAAACTTGTTTAAGATCACCTCTCCTCTCTTCTAACCTAAATAGATTCTGATCGTTTAATCTGATCTCGGAAGATCTATTCCTCAATGTCACCTTGGTAGCTCGACTCTATACACTTTCCATTCTGTCTTATGTGTTTTCTTTAGGTCGAATGACCTAAACTGAACACAATATTCAAGATACAGCGAACAAAGAATAGGGAAAATGTAAGGACGATTTCCCTGAACTTCGACTCAAAGACCCTTACCTATGAATCCAAGAATTTTTGCTCATTTCACTGCTTGTGCACTGCTTACTTGGATTTAGGTCCCCAGAGATGATTATGCACAAATCTTTTTCCTCTTTCATTTTTTCTTCCAGTTTAACAGAATTTATACCGTAGCTTTCCTTGTCTATTTTACTACCGATATATAAAACCACACATCGATATTAACATTCGTTTCGCACTTCCGAGTTCAGTTCATGAGCTTGTCTATGTCACTTTGAAGCTGTAGGCGTTCATGTTCATTGGTAGATGTACTTCCCAGTTTTGTGTCATCGGCGAATTTCGATGTCTTGTAATGCATTCCATTATGTTAATGTACATGAGAAATGGAACCGGTTCCAAGGCTGATCCTTGTGGCATTCCACTTATATCTACCCATCCTCAGGCTTGACCATTGATGACAACTCGTGTTAAGGCCAGTCAAGCAATTTCTTGTCCACTGTAGTGCACGTTATCATTGTCATGCGTAACCTTATCGAAAGCTTTTTGATATATATATATATATATATATATATATATATATATATATATATATATATATATATATATATATATATTTTTTTTTTTTTTTTTTTTTTTTTTTTTTTGCCGCTGTCTCCCGCGTTTGCGAGGTAGCGCAAGGAAACAGACGAAAGAAATGGCCCAACCCACCCCCATACACATGTATATACATACGTCCACACACGCAAATATACATACCTACACAGCTTTCCATGGTTTACCCCAGACGCTTCACATGCCCTGATTCAACCCACTGACAGCACGTCAACCCCGGTATACCACATCGATCCAATTCACTCTATTCCTTGCCCTCCTTTCACCCTCCTGCATGTTCAGGCCCCGATCACACAAAATCTTTTTCACTCCATCTTTCCACCTCCAATTTGGTCTCCCACTTCTCCTCGTTCCCTCCACCTCCGACACATATATCCTCTTGGTCAATCTTTCCTCACTCATTCTCTCTATGTGCCCAAACCATTTCAAAACACCCTCTTCTGCTCTCTCAACCACGCTCTTTTTATTTCCACACATCTCTCTTACCCTTACGTTACTTACTCGATCAAACCACCTCACACCACACATTGTCCTCAAACATCTCATTTCCAGCACATCCATCCTCCTGCGCACAACTCTATCCATAGCCCACGCCTCGTAACCATACAACATTGTTGGAACCACTAGTCCTTCAAACACAGCCATTTTTGCTTTCCGAGATAATCTTCTCGACTTCCACACATTCTTCAAGGCTCCCAGAATTTTCGCCCCCTTCCCCACCCTATGATTCACTTCCGCTTCCATGGTTCCATCCGCTGCCAGATCCACTCCCAGATATCTAAAACACTTTACTTCCTCCAGTTTTGCTCCATTCAAACTTACCTCCCAATTGACTTGACCCTCAACCCTACTGTACCTAATAACCTTGCTCTTATTCACATTTACTCTTAGCTTTCTTCTTTCACACACTTTACCAAACTCAGTCACCAGCTTCTGCAGTTTCTCGCATGAATCAGCCACCAGCGCTGTATCATCAGCGAACAACAACTGACTCACTTCCCAAGCTCTCTCATCCCCAACAGACTTCATACTTGCCCCTCTTTCCAAAACTCTTGCATTCACCTCCCTAACAACCCCATCCATAAACAAATTAAACAACCATGGAGACATCACACACCCCTGCCGCAAACCTACATTCACTGAGAACCAATCACTTTCCTCTCTTCCTACACGTACACATGCCTTACATCCTCGATAAAAACTTTTCACTGCTTCTAACAACTTGCCTCCCACACCATATATTCTTAATACCTTCCACAGAGCATCTCTATCAACTCTATCATATGCCTTCTCCAGATCCATAAATGCTACATACAAATCCATTTGCTTTTCTAAGTATTTCTCACATACATTCTTCAAAGCAAACACCTGATCCACACATCCTCTATGCTGTATGGTTGATCGGGGCCTGAACATGCAGGAGGGTGAAAGGAGGGCAAGGAATAGAGTGAATTGGAGCGATGTGGTATACCGGGGTTGACGTGCTGTCAGTGGATTGAATCAAGGCATGTGAAGCGTCTGGGGTAAACCATGGAAAGCTGTGTAGGTATGTATATTTGCGTATGTGGACGTATGTATATACATGTGTATGGGGGGGGGGGCCATTTCTTTCGTCTGTTTCCTTGCACTACCTCGCAAACGCGGGAGACAGCGACAAAGTATAAAAAAAGAAAAAAATATATATTTATATATATATATATATATATATATATATATATATATACATATATATATATACATACACATACATACGCACATATACACACACGCACACATATACATATATATACATATGAAAAATGTAAGAAATAATTTAGAAAACTGAAAGTTCTAGCTTGAAATGAAATGAAAAAAATAAATGTCACATAATATATATATATATATATATATATATATATATATATATATATATATATATATATATATATATATATATATATATAACCAATAGTATGGCTGTCTTAATGACACAGGACAACTGGCAAGTCTTGTTTGTGGACACCCAAAAGACTTGACCATCTGGGTAAAAAAAGGGACACAACTAACAACATTTAATAAAGATGGACATCATTTTAGCCATATATATATATATATATATATATATATATATATATATATATATATATATATATATATAATTTTTTTTTCTACTTTTCGCCATTTCCCGCGTTAGCGAGATAGCGTTAAGAACAGAGGATTGAGCCTTTGAGGGAATATCCTCACATGGCCCCCTTCTCTGTTCCTTTGGAAAATTGAAAAAAAAAAAAACGGGAGGGAGAGGATTCCCCCCCCCCCCCGTTCCCTCCCCTTTTAGTCACCTACGACACGCACGGAATATGTGAGAAGTATTCTTTCTCCCCTACCCCCAGGGATATATATATATATATATATATATATATATATATATATATATATATATATATATGACGGCTAGGGACTGAGTGTGAACGAATGTGGCCTATTTTGTCCTTTCGCTGAGGGGGTGGTGGGGATGTTTCTTGTGTGGCTGGGTAGCAACAGCAATGGATGAAGGCAAGCAAGTATGACTGTACATGTGTATATATGTATATGTCAGAGTATGTATATGTGTGTATTTATTGATTTGTATGTATATGTGCGTGTATCGGTGTTTATGTATATATATGTGTACATGAATGGTTGGGCCATTCGTCTGTTTCCTGGCGCTACCTTGCTTTTCGCGGGAAACAGCGGTTAAGTATAATAATAGTTATACTATATTCATATAACATCAACTGTTTTTCTTACACCATACTTGTTGAGTATATGATCAAAGAAATCAAGCATATTTATCTGACATGAGCGATTTCGTCAAAGACCATGCTGAGAATCGTTCATTAAATGGTGGTCCTCTAAATGGTTTACAGTTCTTGTAATGTCATGTACCTCACTCCAGTAACGTTAGGTACCACATTCCTCAAGTATCAGGTGCAACATTCCAATTATGCCTGATACCTCACTCTGGTAATGTCAGGTAACACTCCCTAGTAATATCAGGTAGGTACTGCATCCTAGTTATGCCAAGTACCTCACCCTAGTATTGTCAGGTACCACAACCCAGTAATGTCAGGTACCACACCCTAGTATTGTCATATGTCATGCCCTAGTAATGCAATGTACCACACCCTTGTAATACCAACTATTACAAGCAGTGACATCAGATGCTTATCATTTCTTAGCAGTGTCAGGTACTAGAGTACTGCCAGATTCCACATCCCAGTGATGCCCGGTACCACTCCCATGTAATGCGAGATATCATACTGCAGTAATGACTGGTACTATGACCAAGTAATGTCAGGTGCCTTACCCCATTAATGCCATGTACCATGCCACAAAAATGCCATTTACAACATCCAAGTAATACCAGATAGCACACCCTGATAAATGCCAGGTACCACACCAGCACTCCCAGATACCACACCCAAGTAATGCCAATTACCACACCCAAGTAATGCTAGGAACCACACCCAAGTGATGCCAGGTACTACACCCTAATAATGTCAAGTACCAAACCCGAGTAATGCTAGGTACTACACCGCTATAATGTCAAATATTAGACTCCAGTAATATCAGATACAGCACCTAAGTAACGTCAGGTATTGCACTCTAGTAATGGCATGTGCTACATTCCACCTATGCCAAGTACCATTCCCAATAATGACAAGTGACATACCCCAGTGATATTAGGTACCACACCCCAGTAATGCCAGGTGCCACACTTCAGTGATGTTAGGTACCACGCCTTAGCAATGTCAGGTACCACACCTAGTAATGATCGATGCCTTTCCCGAGTAATGTCAGAAACCATACCCCAGTAATACCAAGTGCTATGTCCTAGTAATGTCAGGTACCACATCCTAGTATTGAGAAATACCATTCTCAGTAATGCCACATGCCATGCCCCACAGGACAGCAGAGGAGGGTGCCAGGGCCTTGCTGCAGGAGTACCACAAGATAGCTGCCGTATACTATAACAATGGAACCATCAAGGCATGGGCCTACTATACCAACATCACTGAATACAACCGAAAAGCTAAGGTAAAGAGAATCTCTCTCTCTCTCTCTCTCTCTCTCTCTCTCTCTCTCTCTCTCTCTCTCTCTCTCTCTCTCTCTCTCTCTCTCTCTCTCTCTCTCTCTCTCTCAGTAAACGAGAATGGGGGACCCATTATTGACAATAAATGCATAGCAGCAACCTTGAACAAGTGTTCATTTCTGTTTTTGTGCTAGAAAGCAATGACACGAATTTTAAGACTGATAAATACGACTCACACGATAGAAGAAATCACCGTCATAATCAGAGAAGTACTAACGCAGATAGATAAGTTGAAGACTAATAAAAGACCAGGTCCTGATCATTTCCACTCACAAGAGATTAAGAACGTCAAGCACAAAATTGCCGGACAGTTAGCCTGTATTTTCAATAGATATGTTTCAGGAAAGAAATATTCCCACAGGACTGAAGACTGGTAGATGTCACTCCTATATACAAAAAGGGAAGTCCCAAATTGCCTGGTAATCATTGTCCAATCAGCCACACATCAGTTATATGTAAACTTTGCAAGTCGATTATTAAAGATTAAATTGTAGCCTATTGGGAACACAGCCTGATCAATAATACAAAGCATGGTTTTAGATGATGCAGATCATGCATTATTCAATACCCATGACAAGATATAAGTAGTAGATATAATATTTCTTGACTTCCAGAAAGCATTAGACAAAGTCACCCATCCTAAATTGATGCACAGAGTCCAGGCCTTGGAGATTAGTGGTTGCATGACAAATTAGATTGAGGCCTGGTTATATGATGGGAAGCAGTCATAATGAATGAGGAATCATCACAGTGGTCATCCGTTACTTGTGGAGTCCCCCAGGGATCCATACTTGGGCCTATACTTTTTATCATATATATTAATGATATTGAAGTAGGTCTATATAATCAAATGTTCAGATGACAGAAATCAGCAGAGCCATTTTAGCCAAAGAAGACATGCTAAGATTACAAGAGGATCTAGCTAAAGTCACTGAGTGGTCTTGTGAATGGCAAATGCCATTTAATGTCGATGAATATCAGCTGTTACAAGTAAGGGTCATTGTCTCCGATAACTTCAAATTCTTCCAGCATTGCAATGAAGCTGTCAAGAAAGCAGATAGTATTTTATTTATATTTATTTTGCTTTGTCGCTGTCTCCCGCGTTTGCGAGGTAGCACAAGGAAACAGACGAAAGAAATGGCCCAACCCACCCCCATACACTTGTATATACATACACGTCCACACACGCAAATATAAATACCCATACATCTCAATGTACACATATATATACACACACAGACACATACATATATACACATGCACACAATTCACACTGTCTGCCTTTATTCATTCCCATCGCCACCTCGCCAAACATGGAATAACATCCCCCTCCCCCCTCATGTGTGCGAGGTAGCGCTAGGAAAAGACAACAAAGGCCCCATTCGTTCACACTCAGTCTCTAGCTGTCATGCAATAATGCCCGAAACCACAGCTCCCTTTCCACATCCAGGCCCCACACAACTTTCCATGGTTTACCCCAGACGCTTCACATGCTCTTATTCAATCCACTGACAGCACGTCGACCCCGGTATACCTCATCGATCCAATTCACTCTATTCCTTTCCCGCCTTTCACCCTCCTGCATGTTCAGGCCCCGATCACTCAAAATCTTTTTCACTCCATCTTTCCACCTCCAATTTGGTCTCCCACTTCTCCTCGTTCCCTCCACTTCCGACACATATATCCTCTTGGTCAATCTTTCCCCACACATTCTCTCCATGTGCCCAAACCATTTCAAAACACCCTCTTCTGCTCTCTCAACCACGCTCTTTTTATTTCCACACATCTCTCTTACCCTTACATTACTTACTCGATTAAACCACCTCACACCACACATTGTCCTCAAACATCTTATTTCCAGCACATCCACCCTCCTGCGCACAACTCTATCCATAGCCCACGCCTTGCAACCATACAACATTGTTGGAACCACTATTCCTTCAAACACAGCCATTTTTGCTTTCGGAGATAATGTTCTCAGCTTCCACACATTCTTCAAGGCTCTCAGGATTTTCGCCCCCTCCCCCACCCTATGATTCACTTCCATGGTTCCATCCGCTGCCAGATCCACTCCCAGATATCTAAAACACTTTACTTCCTCCAGTTTTTCTCCAATTCAAACTTACCTCCCGATTGACTTGACCCTCAACCCTACTGTACCTAATAACCTTGCTCTTATTCACATTTACTCTTAACTTTCTTCTTTCACACACTTTACCAAACTCAGTCACCAGCTTCTGCAGTTTCTCACATGAATCAGCCACCAGTGCTGTATCATCAGCGAACAACAACTGACTCACTTCCCAAGCTCTCTGATCCCCAACAGACTTCATACTTGCCCCTCTTTCCAAAACTCTTGCATTCACCTCCCTAACAACCCCATCCATAAACACACCCCTGCCGCAAACCTACATTCACTGAGAACCAATCACTTTCCTATCTTCCTACACGTACACATGCCTTACATCCTCGATAAAAACTTTTCACTGCTTCTGGCAACTTACCTCCCACACTATATACTCTTTATCCCTTCCACAAAGCATCTCTAACAACTCTATCATATGCCTTCTCCAGATCCATAAATGCTACATACAAATCCATTTGCTTTTCTAAGTATTTCTCACATACATTCTTCAAAGCAAACACCTGATCTACACATCCTCTACCACTTCTGAAACCACACTGAAACCACAAAGCAGATAGTATGTTAGGATTTATGAACAGAAACTTTAAGTACAAAAGTGAGGATGTATTATCGCCACAGTGCCTAAGTCTAGTTAGACCATACCTCGAATATGCAGTGCAGTTTTGAGTCCCTCACTTAAGTAAGGACATTCTTAAATTGGAAACAGTGCAATGAAGAGCAATAAGTTGATTCCCCCCTTGCTTAACAAACCCTATGAGGAGAGACTGCAAGAACTGAACATGTTCTTCCAGAGAAAGAGGCACTTCTAGGGCAAATTAATAGGTGTTTCAAAATACTTAAAGGATTCATCAATGTTGATATTAAATATTTCTTTACAGTAGTGCCAGCAGTACCAGTGAGAGGAAATGGACTAAAACTTATTGGTCACCAAGTTAATCTTGACTGTGTGAAATATTTCATCGCCAACGACATTATTGTTGCTTGGAATAAGCTTCTAGAGAATTTTGTTCGGAGGAACACCCTTGATGTCTTCAAAATTAGGATTGGTCATCACTTGACACTCTTCAGTATTGATAATTCATTAAATCAGTCATCATAAGGCAGTGGTATATCATGCTAGCTTCCCAACTTCTGATCTCTCCATGGTTACATTGCAGTATCATACTAACATTGATTAAACTATGTCACCTGCTTTAAGAGAGTAAATAAGAATTACTGTATCATTTTTCAACATCAGGAATAATATAGGCATGGTAAATTGAGAGGCTGAAGCTCAAGTTTATCCTTAGTATTACCTTAATTACAAAAAGTGAAGGGATGGATGTCATTGGTGACGAGATGCATGGCATGTTCATGTTCATTCTATGTTATAAGTTTCCTATAAAAATTTCCATCAGGCTTATTTATCCAACAAGGTATTTTTTCTACCCGTTTTCCCGCTGGTGTGTGCCAGAGGGAGTGGAGGGTGGGGAGAGAGCCTTAGCTTTGCTATCCTTTTCTTCTATTGCTTACAAGGGATCCTTTTCTTTGCATTATGGACAGACCATCCCGCTCGGACCTTGGGTGTGAGGTCTTTGTATCTATGGATCTCTCTCTCTCTCTCTCTCTCTCTCTCTCTCTCTCTCTCTCTCTCTCTCTCTCTCTCTCTCTCTCTCTTAATAATTTGATGCCAAGCAACAAGATTCTTTTTTTGTATAAATGATTATTTTTTTGATACCTAATTACCTTTTCTAACTTAGTGAAGTAGCCTCGGGGACAAATAGATAATGGCCTTATTCATGTGCATCCACTCTCTAGGTTTAATGCTCCCGCCAAAATTAGAGCCCACTATCCAAAACTGGGCCCACAGTTACTCTATGGTTTACCTCCCTGCTTCTTGTACCCTGGTTTAGTTCCTTGATAGTATGTTGCCATCATATACCACATCATTGCATTTCATTCTGTTTATTGCTTGCATCTTGCTTTGAATGTTCTGGCCAATACACCAAACCTCTTTCACTCTGTCCTTCCATAGTTTTCTCAGCTTCCCTTTTCCCCTTGGACCCTCCAACTCTGACACTTAGTCTGTATTTCTTTACTCATCCTTTTCATATACCCGAACCATTTCATCACACCATGGATGTTCCTCTTTGGACTTTCTACCACGCCTCATATTAATCTTATTCTTTATTGGATTAACCTGCTTCACACCACTTATCTACAGGCATTCCAATCCAACACATTCACCCTCATTTTCCTTGGTGTTCAAGGCCTAAGATTTGCACCCATACAATATTGCCTGGACTAATGTACCATCAGATACCTTCAAACTAACACAACCTTTCCTTCCACATGCTCCATAAAGTGTTTAGGGCCTTATCCCTTTGTTTTATTCTTTACTCACTTCAACTCCCATGGTTCCATCCACTGCCACACTCCCACATATCTAAAACACTCCACTTCCTCCGTCTTCTTCCCACTGAACATATACTCAACCTATTCTTTCCTACGTCCTGGCTGCACCTGAATACATTACTTTTGTTCACTTAACTCTCAACACTCATTCTCCAGCTTCTGGAATTTCTTTTTGGATTCTGCTACTGAATTCTTGTCATCTGCCATCAACAACTGATTCACATCCTATGCCCCATCCCCCACCCAAAGCCCCGCTCCTTTCTTCAAGACCCTCGTATTTCCCTCCCTCACCATAAACATTGAAAGCAACCACACATACCTGGTGCAGATGCATCTTCACTGGGAACCAGTCACTCTCCTCCCTTAATCCAATTCTTATTAATCCTCTTTTTATCAGCTCATATATTTTTTCTCAACCTGCTTTCTTTAATGCTCAGACTTAGAATATCACTTGCACCCTTTCTTTGTGTTTACCATCTGTACACCCTCCCTTTTATCTCTCGTGAGCACTTTAACTTCCTCATTCCTCCACTTGTTACCCTTTCTCATACTCCCAAATCCATTGCTTCCCTAAATACCTTTCATATTCATAATTTCATTTACCCTTGCCTGAGGCCTTTTTTCTCTTACACACACTCGCACTTTCTGAATATCTCTGCATACACACTTTTTTCCCCAACTTCCTCACTATCACCAACTCTTTCCTCTCTTCCTAAACCCACCTTCAGATTTAATGCTTGCCTCTACTAAGAAGTGATCACCAGTTCTACCTGCTGCTCTTCTCAACACATTCATGTCCAACAGCCTATTTCAGAGGAACTGTTGATATAAAAATTGGGTCTTTAAAGGAACCATTGACCTTACCATTTCAAAAAGAGTTACTACTAAACTTACTATCTCACACACTTCAGATGCTAAGGATCTTACTATTTGCAGTATGCATACCATTGACCCTACCTTCTGACAGTAAAAGTACCACCAACCTTATTGACAATCAGTGATGGCACCAAACCTCACTATAACAGAATAAAGGCACAACTGACCTTACCGAGACACTGTGATAGCACTATTAAATCATTGACGCATTATAAAGTACTGTTGACTTTGCTGACACATGGAAAAGTGCTATTGACCTTACTGACTGTATGGACACACAGTGAAGGCAGCAGTGGCCTTATTAAGACAGTAAAGCACCTCTGGCCTAACTAATGCTGCAGTAGACACCACTAACCATATGGGTCTTTCCTTTTTTCAGGAAGAAGCATCATTGATAAACAGGAAGATGAAGGAGAAATGGAATTTGAAGTCCAAGCAATACTGGAGGGCTGACCTTAGTCCCAAGACAAAGAGGATGATGAAGATGGTGAGTCATTGTGACAAGTGAAGAGTAAGTAGATTGTGAGTTTGGGGATAACTGGTGAGTCAGTGAACAGTTGATTATTGTGTCAATGAATAGTTAGTCAGGAAGATGACTTTGAGCCATATAGTGATACAGTGAGATTAGAAATGGCAATAAATAGTTGATAAGTCGGAGGATGGATTGATGGTGTGTTACTGGATGTTGAATTAGCAGTTCATGAGTTGGGAGATAATGAATTCGTAAACATAAAATTTATATTGATTTGCCAGATAGTGAATGAATTTTTAGTGATCTGGTTGATGGTGAATGAGATGTTAACTGAGTTGATGAAGAATAAAATGACTAGTCCTTAGACAATAAGATGAAAATAGAATGGCATTTGTGGATGGAATGAATGAATAGCAAGTTTGTTAATAAAACATGAATCTAGCCAATAATCGAGGTATAAAAAAGATAATCAGGAAATGCAGAAATTGAGTGAAGATCCTTTAGCAAGAGAAAGATAATGGCAGGATTTATAAAGTGACATTGGATAAAATGAAATATGAGTAATGATAAAGGATTAGATAAGTAAAATGGCTATGGTGCTGGCACTTGAAGGAATTAATACTGATAAAATGATTTTGAGAATGTGAGCAGAAGAAACTGAATAGCAGCTGTTATTAGGTTCTTTCTGCCAAGGTGATGGAAGTAATTTTAGATGAAAATAATAAATAACTGATATGGAGAAAGAATACACAGCTGATGTCAAAAGACCTGGAAAGGTTATCTGTAGAGAAGCACTGCTAAGGGAGGTGACTATAAAGAGATGATGTTGAAAGAGGTAACTGTGGAGAAGTAATGCTAAAGGCAGTGACTACAGAGAGGTAATGTAAGAGGGTATAACTATAAAGGTAACACAAGAGAGTAACTATAAACAGGTAACACTGAAGGTTGTAACTATTGATAGATAATGCTCAAAAGGATTAACTGAATATCCTTCTGGCAGGCCTTCCCTGCACAGTTGGGAGAGGAGGACTCCAAGAACCTGACCAGTGTCTCCTCCAACATGACCAGCATCTATTCCACAGGGACTGTCTGTCTCACTCCTGAGGTAAGTGGATTTATCCCTAGGTAGGTTTTGGTGTCCTCAGGTGGGTGGTGGTGTCTCCAGGTGGATGTTAGTACCTGTAAATGGATGATGGACATCCATTTTCTGAATAGTTACCTATAATATCTTAAAGATGGGATGATTCTGACATGTTCCCTTAGCCTTAAATGATGTTATTGTTGCATTATTGTTAGAAATGTTTTGTGTTTCTTCAAAGGTAACATTGTCTGAAGTGAGTCAAATCATGATAAGATGCATGTAGACCTATGTGAATGGAAGGACCTCAACACTGTATTGATCACAGTTTGCTGACTCATTCTCAGTAACTATTAATAAAGATTATGGCAGAGGTAGTTCTTTTGTACTTTACATGTATTTCTTTCCTGGAACCCTTGAAAATGAATTCCAGATTAAGATTATCGCTGGAGCTGGATGCCAATTCAATCTTTCCACTGCTGTCATGTCTTTAGGATTTAAAAAGTACACAATGTAATTCTTATTTTGCTCCCAGCCAGTCTGAGCTGTAGCCAAGTTTCAAATGTTTCTTGATTATGAACAAAGATATTTTGTAACCACTTGGCATTTACTGACTTATAATAAGTCATTGTATATCATTACAGTACAAGTCTTCAAATAATTCCTTGTGTCCAACAACTGATTGAAAATGTTTATTTCTACAGCATGTGGACCATTTTTAACTTTTCATTAACTTTCAGTTGTATTCTAACAGGTGAAGCTCAAGGGTAAAGTGGAAGAGTGGTTTGGGAATGTCTTGGGAGTAAAGTCAGGGGTTGGTGAGAGATCAAGAGCAAAGGAAAGAGTAGCACTACTCCTGAAGCAGGAGTTGTGGGAGTGTGTGATAGAGTGTAAGGAAGTAAACTCTAGATTGGTATGGGTAAAACTGAAAGTGGATGGAGAGAGATGGGTGATTATTGGTGCCTATGCACCTGGTCATGAGAAGAAAGATCGTAAGAGGCAAGTGTTTTGGGAGCAGCTGAGAGAGTGTTAGCAGCTTTGATGCCCACGACCAGGTTATAGTAATGAGTGAGTTGAATGCAAAGGTGAGTAATGTGGCATTTGAGGGTATAATTGGTGTATACAGGATTTTCGGTGTTATAAATGGAAATGGTGAAGAGCTTGTTGATTTGTGTGCTGAGAAAGGACTGGTGACTGGGAATACATGGTTTAAAAAGAGAGATATACATAAGTATGTAAGTAGGAGAAATGGCCAGAGAGCGCTATTGGATTATGTGTTAATTGATAGGTGCATGAGAGACTTTTGGATGTTAATGTGCTGAGAGGGGCAACTAGAGGGATGTCTGATCATTATCTTGTGGAGGCGAAGGTTGAGATTTGTAGAGGTTTTCAGAAAAGAGGAGAGAATGTTGGGTTGAAGGGAATGGTGAGAGTAAGTGAGCTTGTAAAGGAGACTTATGTGAGGAAGTACCAGGAGAGATTGAGTGCAGAGTGGAAAAAGGTGAGAGCAATTGATGTAAGGGGAATGGGGGAGGAATGGGATGTATTTAGGGAAGCAGTGATGGCTTGCACAAAAGATGCCAGTGGCATGAGAGAGGTGGGAGGTGGGCAGATTAGAAAGTGTAGTGAGTGGTGGGATGAAGAAGTAAGATTGTTAGTGAAAGAGAAGAGAGAGGCATTTGGATGATTTTTGTTGCAAAGTAGTGCAAATGATTGGGAGATGTATAAAAGAAAGAGGCAGGAGGTCAAGAGAAAGGTGCAAGAGGTGAAAAAGAGGGCAAATGAGAGTTGGGTTGAGAGAGTATCATTAAATTTTAAGAATAAAAAGATGTTTTAGAAGGAGGTAAATGAAGTGCATAAGACAAGAGAACAAATGGGAACATCGGTGAAGGGGGCTAATGAGGAGGTAATAACAAGTAGTGGTGAAGTGAAAAAGAGATGGAGTGAGTATTTTGAAGGTTTGTTGTATGTGTTTGATGATAGAGTGGCAGATATAGGGTGTTTTGTTTGAGGTGGTGTGCGAAGTGAGAGGGCAGGGATAATGGTTTGGTAAACAGAGAAGAGGTAATGAAAGCTTTGCAGAAGATGAAAGCTAGTAAGGTTATGGGTTTGGATGGTATTGCAGTGGCATTTATTAAAAAAGGGGTGACTGGTTGGTGAGGATATCCAATGTATGTACAGTTCATGGTGAAGTGCCTGAGGATTGGTGGAATGCATGCATAGTGCCATTGTACAAAGGCAAAGGGGATGAAGGTGAGTGCTCAAATTACAGAGTTATAAGTTTCTTGAGTATTCCTTGGAAATTATATGGGAGGGTATTGATTGAGAGGGTAAAGGCATGTATGGAACATCAGATGGGGGAAGAGCAGTGTACCTTCAGAAGTGGTAGAGGATGTGTGGATCAGGTGTTTGAAGAATGTATGTGAGAAATACTTAGAAAAACAGATGGATTTGTATGTAGCATTTATGGATCTGGAGAAGGCATATAATAGAGTTGTTAGAGATGCTTTGTGGAAGGGATTAAGAGTATAAAGTGTGGGAGGTAAGTTGCTAGAAGCTGTGAAAAGTTTTTATCAAGGATGTAAAGCATGTGTACAAGTAGGAAGAGAGGAAAGTGATTGGTTCCTAGTGAATGTAAGTATGTGGCAGGGGTGCATGATGTCTCCATGGTTGTTGATTTTATGGATGGGGTTGTTGGGGAGGTGAATGCAAGAGTTTTGGAGAGAGGGGCAAGTATGAAGTCTGTTGGGGATGAGAGAGCTTGGGAAGTGAGTCAGTTGTTGTTCGCTGATGATACAGCGCTGGTGGCTGATTCATGTGAGAAACTGCAGAAGCTGGTGACTGAGTTTGGTAAAGTGTGTGAAAGAAGAAAGTTAAGAGTAAATGTGAATAAGAGCAAGGTTATTAGGTACAGTAGGGTTGAGCGTCAAGTCAATTGGGAGGTAAGTTTGAATGGAGCAAAACTGGAGGAAGTAAAGTGTTTTAGATATCTGGGAGTGGATCTGGCAGCGGATGGAACCATGGAAGCGGAAGTGGATCATAGGGTGGGGGAGGGGGTGAAAATCCTGGGAGCCTTGAAGAATGTGTGGAAGTTGAGAACATTATCTCGGAAAGCAAAAATGGGTATGTTTGAAGGAATAGTGGTTCCAACAATGTTGTATGGTTGCGAGGCGTGGGCTATGGATAGAGCTGTGCGCAGGAGGATGGATGTGCTGGAAATGAGATGTTTGAGGACAATGTGTGGTGTGAGGTGGTTTGATCGAGTAAGTAACGTAAGGGTAAGAGAGATGTGTGGAAATAAAAAGAGCGTGGTTGAGAGAGCAGAAGAGGGTGTTTTGAAATGGTTTGGGCACATGGAGAGGATGAGTGAGGAAAGATTGACCAAGAGGATATATGTGTCGGAGGTGGAGGGAGCAAGGAGAAGAGGGAGACCAAATTGGAGGTGGAAAGATGGAGTGAAAAAGATTTTGTGTGATCGGGGCCTGAACATGCAGGAGGGTGAAAGGAGGGCAAGAAATAGAGTGAATTGGAGCGATGTGGTATACCGGGGTTGACGTGCTGTCAGTGGATTGAATCAAGGCATGTGAAGCGTCTGGGGTAAACCATGGAAAGCTGTGTAGGTATGTATATTTGCGTGTGTGGACGTATGTATATACATGTGTATGGGGGGGGGGTTGGGCCATTTCTTTCGTCTGTTTCCTTGCGCTACCTCGCAAACGCGGGAGACAGCGACAAAGTTTAATATAAAAATAAAATTATATATATATATATATATATATATATGTATATATATATATATATATATATATATATATATATATATATATATATATATATATATATATATATATATATATATCTTTTCTTCTTTCAAACTATTCGTCATTTCCCGCGTTAGCAGGGTAGCGTTGAGAACAGAGGACTGGACCTTTAAGGGAATATCCTCACCTGGCCCCCTTCTCTGTTCCTTCTTTTGGAAAATTAAAAAAAATGAGAGGGAAGGATATCTGGGAGTGGATCTGGCAGCGGATGGAACCATTGAAGCGGAAGTGAATCATAGGGTGGGGGAGGGGGCGAAAATCCTAGGAGCCTTGAAGAATGTGTGGAAGTCGAGAGTTTTGGAAAGAGGGGCAAGTATGAAGTCTGTTGGGGATGAGAGAGCTTGGGAAGTGAGTCAGTTGTTGTTCGCTGATGATACAGCGCTGGTGGCTGATTCATGTGAGAAACTGCAGAAGCTGGTGACTGAGTTTGATAAAGTGTGTGAAAGAAGAAAGTTAAGAGTAAATGTGAATAAGAGCAAGGTTATTAGGTACAGTAGGGTTGAGGGTCAAGTCAATTGGGAGGTAAGTTTGAATGGAGCAAAACTGGAGGAAGTAAAGTGTTTTAGATATCTGGGAGTGGATCTGGCAGCGGATGGAACCATGGAAGCGGAAGTGGATCATAGGGTGGGGGAGGGGGCGAAAATCCTGGGAGCCTTGAAGAATGTGTGGAAGTTGAGAACATTATCTCGGAAAGCAAAAATGGGTATGTTTGAAGGAATAGTGGTTCCAACAATGTTGTATGGTTGCGAGGCGTGGGCTATGGATAGAGTTGTGCGCAGGAGGATGGATGTGCTGGAAATGAGATGTTTGAGGACAATGTGTGGTGTGAGGTGGTTTGATCGAGTAAGTAACGTAAGGGTAAGAGAGATGTGTGGAAATAAAAAGAGCGTGGTTGAGAGAGCAGAAGAGGGTGTTTTGAAATGGTTTGGGCACATGGAGAGGATGAGTGAGGAAAGATTGACCAAGAGGATATATGTGTCGGAGGTGGAGGGAGCAAGGAGAAGAGGGAGACCAAATTGGAGGTGGAAAGATGGAGTGAAAAAGATTTTGTGTGATCGGGGCCTGAACATGCAGGAGGGTGAAAGGAGGGCAAGAAATAGAGTGAATTGGAGCGATGTGGTATACCGGGGTTGACTTGCTGTCAGTGGATTGAATCAAGGCATGTGTATGGGGGTGGGTTGGGCCATTTCTTTCGTCTGTTTCCTTGCGCTACCTCGCAAACGCGGGAGATAGTGACAAAGCAAAAAAAAAAAAAAAAAATATATATATATATATATATATATATATATATATATATATATATATATATATATATATATATATATATGTGTGTGTGTGTGTGTGTGTATGTAGGTGGTTGGGCCATTCATTGTGTGTTTCCTTGTGCTACGTCACTAATGCGGGAAACAGTGGTTAAGTATAATAAATAAATAAACATGATATGTAGATATATTATCCCTGGGGATAGGGGAGAAAGAACTTTTCCACTTATTTCCTGCATGTCATAAAAGTCGATTAAAAGGGGAGGGAGTGGAGAACTGGAAATCCTCCCCTCCAGTTTTTACTCTCCTAAAAGAAAAAACAGAGAAGGGAGCCAACCTTAGGCTTAGTCCTCTGTTCTTAATGCTACCTCACTAAAGTGGGAAATAGTGAATATGTATAAAAAATGTATAAAAAATATATATGCACATATATATTTTTCCTATACTTTCAGAGGTGCCTCAACCTGGATCCTGGACTGGAGGAAATAATGGCAAACTCCAGAAATTATCAAGAGCTTCAAGATGTATGGGAGAAATGGCGGACCAATGTGTCAAGAAAGGTAGTTGGTCTTTAATCACATCTGACATTATTTAATTTTCTTTTGTATATCACTGTTTATCTCTTTACTTGATGCATATACTTTTTCCAGCAGTTGTAGTACCATAGCAAATCCAGAATCATCTCAGGATCCTTTCTAGTGAAGCTTATAGTTTAATATATACATTGTATTTCATTAAGAAAATCCTGTAGTGTGTATCAAGCAGATGACGTATGTAGAAAGTAAATGTGTATTGTCTTATGAATGTCAGTGATGAATGCTGTACCTGGAGGTTTTCAAACCCACATATTAGTGCTTTAAATCTACATGCTGAGGCTCCAGATCCACCCATCAAATTATAATTGAATTTACTGTATTGAGATATTCATTCAGAAACAGTTCTAAAGCATCGTAATATACTTGTTAGCAGTAACTTATAGAAAAATTAAGAGAACCAAGAAGACAGGCAGGCAGATATATAAGTAGGCAGATTGTTAGTGAGATAGACAAAGATTATCAGTAATAAAGAAAGTGAAATATTCCATTGTTTGCAGGCTTTTTACTAAGTAACTTTCTTTTGATATGTTTAGATCCGGCCATCCTACCTCCAGTACATTGAATTGGTTAACAAGGAAGCAGTCCTTAATGATTATAATGACCATGGAGAAGAGCAACGCATGAAGGTGAGGTGCTGCTCCCTCACTTCCCAGTCTCTATATTTCTGAGTATAGCTCACTGGTCTCTCTTCTTTCCCATCCCTGCTTCTTTATCCTTTGCCCTCAAGTCTGTTATATCTCCTCCCCATCACTGCAGCTATACTGTTCTCTAAGGTTAATCACAAACACATGCTGAAGCACACTAAATTCCAGATGTTGGTTTTAAGTATTAGGTATAAACATTCTTTTAAATTTATCAGAGATTTATTTTTTCATGTCATCTCAATCCAAGTAGCCAAATGAGTTGCTAGCAAAGTATGCAGACTTTTTCATTATTGACAGCATGTTGTTTTGCATCAAATGAGCAGCATCTTAGCTTGCAATAGTAAAATCTAAGAACAAAAATTTGCTGTCTATTAGCAGGAAATTCCAGACTTTTGGAGGTCAGACAAGTTTCCTTGTCAGAGGTTTCAGAAAATTATGGAAAATACATTGAATAACAGTTCATATAACACAGATTTCTTTATTAGGTTTTTCGTAATATTGTCCATGCCCGCACAGCTTCTGTAAATGTTACAACCTCCTTCACCCTCCTAAAATCTTTCAGTTTCACATAACCCTCTTTATGTATATACACCAACAGAGGGATCCAAACCCCAGGTATGGTGCCTGGCTGCCTTGGCCACATGGAGGTTAACAGACAGGCACACTAGATTTAATCTGGTATGTGCATCTTTTAACCTCTGTGTGGCCAAGGCAGCCAGGCAGGCACCTTACCTGGGTTCAAATCCCTGTTAGTGTATATACATTTGACTGTCCATCAACATATTTGTCACACCATTGGAGCTGCCTGAGATTTAAGTCCATGCTACCCCCACAGAGATGAGGTTGGGACACACATAGAAACACTAGAAATCGAGTGTGCGTATCTTTTGACCTCCTTGTGGCCAAGGCAGCCAGGTGCCCTACCTAGGGTTGGAATCCCTCTGTTGATGTATACACATTTATCTGTCCATGGACATATTTGTCACACCATTGGAGCTGTTTAAGATTAAAGTCTATGCTATCCCCACTGAGATGAGAGTAGGACACATGTAAGAACACTAGAAATTTAGTGTGTCTTTTGATCTGTGTGTGGCTGAGGCAGTCTGGAACCCTGCCTAGGGTTTGAATCTCCCTGTTGATATATGTACATCTGTCTGTCCATCGACAAACCCCCTTTATATACCTATAATATACCATATGTTCTGACAGCTTCCCATGCCATGGCAACCTGTATGGCACTCTCGCAAGTTTATTTTTACACAGTCAGAACTTGCACACCATTACAGTCCCCAGACTCTCACAGCTTTTACACTCACATTGACAGTCTCTATACAACATTTCACAACCTTTACACCATCTCAACTTTTACAACCTTGAAATCTTTACACGTTCACAGCCTCAGGCCACCACAATTTCCAAACTCTTACAACCTCAAGAAGGCCTTTTGAGATCATATACTGTTATGCCTGTGTATAAGAATAACATCACTGAATACCTCATGTCTCTGTACTGTTTCTATCCCTATACAATATAACCAATACAATGTTTAAAAGTTAACTTGATCAAATTTGGTTACAGTTGATGTTTATCATAAGTTTATGAATTATAAGTAGCATAAGCTTATTTTGATTCATATACAGATAGCCACTTCACATGCAAATATCCACTTAATGTATAGATTGCCACTTCAATAGCAGATAGATACTTTACATTTATATAGAAACATAGGGTGCAGATAATCACTTTATACATACAGATAACTAATTCAAGTGCAGATGCAGGAACACCACCGATTTTCCGGCACTCTTGGTTCCAAAGCCTTGCCGAATTAACCATTTTGCCGGACCAACCGTGGTCACGTAATAATGATTCATCAACACACCTCTAGCCCACTAATTATACATCTCCCATGTAGACGTCTAAAGTATACCATGGACTGCTAGAAATTTTATGAAACAAATATTAAATGTAAATGGAATAGATAAATGAAGTACGTTTCCTCCTGCTCAGGACTGAGGTGCTCATCAGCTACAAGTTTTACAAATTTGTCCACAAACTCGACAGCTCCTTCATGGTTTGCAGACCACTTTTCTCTGCAATTTTTATTCATGGAAATTCCATGACGCTTCTTGAATCTTTGAATCCACCCTTCACTATAGTCACGCTCATGTTGTAATTTCAGTTATTTATGTAACCACTTATCCGGGTTCATTATCATGCTACCTGACAAGTCCACTATATCACTCCAACACTGTTGAAACCATTCCATCATCACTCAATCGTGCTCAGTACTCTTAACCATCTTTCATAGTTTTTCTAATCGCCATTTGCTTCTTGGAATCACTGTCTGCATAGAATTTCAATATTTTCTCCCTTTGCTTCTTTATATCATAAACAGTTGGTGAACCAATGCTGTAGAAGTCACTCAGCTTATGCACTGAAACACCACGGTCCATTTTTTTTTCAACAGATCTACTTTATCTTGGATCAATATGGACTGGTGTTTACGTTTACACCATGACTGACACTTTCATATGTCTTAGAAGCCATAGCTGGGGTTAAATTTAAGCAAAATAAGCTAAGAATCTCACAGAATTGTGGTATCACCACCACCAAATGCAGTGTAAAGAATGTAAATAAGTTTGCCGGACACAATGCCATCTGTTGCCGCCCAGTAAACTAGTTTGGTGGCCGTGGTAATTTCAAGTTCCCTCACGCAATTTTGTCCGGACTAAAGGAGGTGCCAAACCATCAGTTGCCAGAAAATCAGTGGTGTACCTGTAACTACTTCACATGCAGATAGTAACTTTACATACATATATACATGTATATAGATAGCTACTTCATATGTGATTAGCTGCTTCATGAACCACCTTGCATACAACTAGTCAGTCACATGCAGAAGATCACTCATGTTCAAAGAACCGTTTCAATTGCTGACACCACAAAACATGCCTGTACCCTTTGCACGTACTGATGGCCACTTCACACAGACATAGCCACTTCACATACAGATAGCCACTTCATGTACAGATAGCCACTCCCTCTAACAAGCCACTGGCCTGAGCAGTATGAGTCGGAGACTTTTGAAGAGGACATGGTTAGGCTGTACCATGAGGTGGAGCCGCTTTACCGTCTCATCCATTCCTACGTCAGGAAGAAGCTAAGGATGGTTTACCCACAGGTGAGTTAATTTGGATGGTATTTGATTGTTGAAATATACATGTACTTTACATGCATTCATGGATATTTACTACAGAGAGAAACTCCAGAAGTTAATGATAGAGTTCTGGAGGGTTTGTGAAATGAGAAAGTTGAGAAGACTTACCAGTTTGTTGAAATGGTTTGGACACATGGAGAGGATGAGTAAAGAAAGACTGACCAAAGGGCCTTAGATTTCAATTGTGGAGGGAGAAAAGGAAGGATGGGATTTAGAAGGAGATGGAAGAATGGAGTGAAAGAGGCTATGGGGTATCAGGGCCAAAATATTCAGGAGGCAAAAAGTATGCGTAAGATGGAATGAATTGGATCAGTTTAGTGTGTGGGGGATGATGTGCTGTCAATGGGCTACTGAACCAGGACATAAGAAGTGCTCATTAAACCATGTAATAGTCCTTGGCTGTGGATGGTGGGCTCTGTTCTCTGTACATTATACATGACAGCTAGAGGGTGGATGTGTGCAAATGAAGATGTTGTCTGTTTGTTTCTGATGCTTTCATTGAGGTAGAAGTAGTTTGTTATAGAACAAAATATTTCTTTTATACGTAATTGCCTTTCACACTTCAGTGAGTTGGTGGCCAGAACAGATGAATACTGGCCTCCTCAGCATACTTCCAGTCTTTACCTGTTATGTATAAAGTACAATTTAGTAGGTGACTACCAATTCCATGTGACCAATTTAGTACATCTGAGTACAGATAATTGCTGTATATAAGGAAATGATGTAAAGAGGTAACTCCTTTAGAAAACATATAAGTCAGCATATAGATAGTTGCTGTCTGTATACAAGTGCTGTATGTAGGTAACTGATCTATTACTGTGACATATTCAAGTGTGACTCTCTCAAAAGAATGTTAGCATTCATGGCAGCTGTATGTAGCATCTCTTGTGTAATGTTCATAAGTAGAATGACTACTTCGTGGAGGTGTTTTCTATATAGAGGTAATATATGAAAGTTTTGAATGACTGTGGCAGTTAGAAAAGCTGATGCCTTAAGACATTATTTGATGTGAGTTTATAGAGATGGCACTTAAAGTCGAGATTAAACAGAGGTGACCATTATTATTGAATTATGTTAGATAGAGGTGTGTTATGAAGTTGCTGTATGGAAGCAAATGGCTCATTTATTATGTTAACTTATTCAAAATACAGGTGAGTTGAGATTTGAAGATACTATTGCAACCCCTCCCTCTCCTTTCACTGCTATTGTAATGACAAATACATTACTTTTAACCATGGATGAATTTAATCACTGATGATAAAATCTAGTTTTGAATTTTGATATCATTGTTTAATTCTTAAGTTTTAGATTAGTCCTTTAAAGCTGTTAGTGTTGTGCATTGTACATACGTATTCTACTGGGAAAGTGCTTATTACTTATGTATATGTCTTCAGATTTCCCACACATATTTGAATAGGCCCACCCTTCCTAGAGGTATATAAAGGTATCATATGTCTCCTGCATCTCTAATTGATATGTACAAAAACCTTCAAGCCTCTCAATTACCTATAGATCATCATATGTGAAAGTCATTACACACTCCCAAGCAAACCCCACCTTGCTGGATCACTGGGTATATGTTGTGTTGCAATGTTGGTGGCACAAGATTTAAGTACTTGGCATCAAACCAGAGGTTTGAATGTCTGTGATATGCTGGATTGAAATTGCCATAGCTGTTAAATGGCTTAGTTTTTCCATTTTGCAGATTTTGTCCTTCCAGTTAACTGTAAACTTGTCTTGAATTTTGACTTACTCATCACTAATTTTTGTCATTGAACTATTACCTTAAAATTGAATAATGCCTTTGATTCACATTTTTTTCATTTAACTTTGATTTTGAAAATTTCGAGATTCATTCTCTCATTTGGTAATTCACCTATATACTTACCTCTTTATGTAAAGCTTTAGCACTTTATTAGAAAAGATCTCTGAACTTTCAGAATAGTGACTTTGAACTTACTTTTATCTGAATCCTTGAGCTTCTTGAAATGTTACATGTAATTCTTTCCATTGGCATTAAACGTTAATTTTTCTACTTGATGTATAACCTTTTACCCTTAGTATTTTTACATTTTTGAGATGAATTACTACTCCTTGTTTTTACAGACTTAAAAATTAACCTTTGCAGCTAACTTTTTATAGATGATTTCACCATTGTTCCCACACCAGTTAGTAATGATTTATATTAATTTCTAAATCTCTACCATTGACTTTTTAGTATGTTCATAACTAATACTCAACCTTTTACAGATTAATGCAATGGGACCCTTGCCAGCATGTGTGCTGGGAGACATGTGGGGAAGGTTAGTTACGTATGATTTCAAATGAAAGGGAGGTAGGAAATGAGAGATAGAGAATAGAGAAAGAGGAAAGAGGGTTGGTTCATAGAGAGCTAGGTAGGTACATACACTCAATATATGGAGAGACTTAAACTCTCATCTTGATATATGCATTGTATATACTTATCTATAATTGCCTCAGGACCCCTTTCTTGAAAGGATGCATTGCTAGTGAAAAAATCTCCTTTGGTGAGGCTGTATCATATGGGGTACAGTCTTGTCAATTAATTTCTTGCTTCAAAGGAGTCTGCATTTCTCTGCCACTGAAGGTAGTACAATCTTGGGCTTTAAGAGCTTTTAGAAAGGTGCCCAGTTAAAACCACAGCTCTTTTGTAGATATTGGTCCTGGGATAATTATAATAACCATGATATATGCATGGTTGTGTGTATATATTAGTACTTATTACCAGAAATTATTTGTTTTTATTCAAATACTTTTTTAGTGCCATGGTAATTCTGAAGCAAATTATCCATTCAACCTTCTAAACTAAAACAGTGTCATGAATGAAAAACAGAACCATATTGCAGATAAGTCGTATGTAATAATCACAATGCATCTAAACACCAGACTGAAGAGGAAAGTCTAGCATGTGCCTATCTCCTTAGCTGGTTCTAGGATGTTCAAAGTGCCTTTCTTTCTTTGACAGGTTCTGGATTAATATCTATCCCCTGCTTGTTCCCTACCCTGACCAGCCAGACATAGATGTAACACACACAATGCTTGACCAAAACTATACAGTTGATCAGATGTTCAGGATGGGAGATGAGTTCTTCACATCTATGGGACTGAAGGTAACTTACACAAACTTCTTAGTAAGTATAAAGCAGTTTCTGGACCTTAATTCTTATTACTGTTATTATATAGATACTTACGTATACTTTGTCGCTGTCCCCCACGTTAGTGAGGTAGCACAAGGAAACAGACGAAAGAATGGCCCAACCCACCCACTTACACATGTATATACATACACGTCCACACACGCACATACACATACTTATACATTTCAACGTATATGTATATATACATACACAGACATATACATATATACACCTGTACATAAATTATACTTGCTGCCTTTATTCATTCCCGTCGCCACCCTGCCACACATGAAATGACAACCCCCTCCCCCACACGTACACGAGGTAGCGCTAGGAAAAGACAACAAAGGCTACATTCATTCCCACTCAGTCTCTAGCTGTCATGTATAATGCACCTAAACCACAGCACCCTTTCCACATCCAGACCCCACAGAACTTTCCATGGTTTACCCCAGACGCTTCACATGCCCTGGTTCAATCCATTGACAGCACGTAGATCACAGTATACCACATCGTTCCAATTCACTCTATTCCATGCACGCCTTTCACCCTCCTGCATGTTCAAAACCCGATCGCTCAAAATCTTTTTCACTCAATCCTTCCACCTCCAATTTGGTCTCCCACTTCTCCTTCTCCCCTCCACCTCTGACACATATATCTTCTTGGTCAGTATTTCCTCACTCATTCTTTCCCTGTGGCCAAACCATTTCAAAACACCCTCTTCTGCTCTCTTAACCACACTTTTCATTACCACACATCTCTCTTACCCTTTCATTACTTACTCCATCAGACCACCTCACACCACATATTGTCCTCAAACAATAGATACTAGATACTACTATCACTATTACTTGAATTTTGATACTACAGTGTAAGCTTACAAAGGATATTGCTTCAATTTTGGTTTCACTCTTGATGTTAGCCTGATATTTCTACTGCTACAACTGCTAGATCATAGGTTTTTTTAAAGAAAAGATTACTGCTTACACATACATGGATAGAGAAATGACTGTACTTCTTGAGTATCCCCTTCTCTTCTGTCAGTTTATGGTACCTATCTTGAATTACATTATAATTTCACTTACTTAGTTTCAGACATTAACATGCTGTGAAAGAAAAGTATCTTATATATCAAAATTGGATTACACCAGCCAGATGTGCTGGAAAAATTAATTGAATCATCTCAACTTTTTACTCCCTTCTTCTGTCCTGACACCTTTTTACTGTTCCAATGTAAGTCAGTAAATGACCATACAAACATTAATGTTCAACATTTTCATTCCTTTTCAATGTTGAATAATCCTACAGCCACCATCAGCCATCTTGGAAAACAGATTTCACTATATATTTACAAGTAGAAATATACTCAAGATCAGAGGAAAAAGATAGCATGTGAATCTGTCCATACAAAAAGCACTTTCCCCACCTCCATGTTTCATTTCACTTATACCTTTGCACCTTGGGTGGCAAGTTTGTTAAGCAAATTTACATTTTCATCGTACATATTTTCATGACACCAGGAAGAGGTAAATACCCAGGTAGATAATGAACCACTATGTCACTTCCCTCAGCCACTATTGGACACCTTCTGGAGTAGATCAATGCTAGAGCGGCCACAGGATGGACGTGAAATTGTGTGTCATCCTACGGCATGGGATTTCTATGATGGCAAGGACTTCAGGTAGGACTTGAAGCTAGTCAGCATAGGGTAGGATTCTCAGCTGATGTTCATATTATGGGACTCCCACCTGGTGTATATTTGGCTTATGTTTCAACCATAGTGCAGTAGGATTTCTCACTAATGCTACTTCTGAATTGTTATTTTGTTGAGATACAGGCACTGTATCAGATACACCTTGTACTGAACCTATGTCTAAGTCCCACTGAAGCACTGTTAGGATATTCTTTTTCTATCTGTCCTGTATCTTTGCTTCACTCTGGTGCAAACTTCATGTTTAGTTTGATTCCCAACTTTTTAGTACATGTACGATATTTTGTTGAATTTCACTTTGTGCTAATCCTACATCCTTATTTTTCTCTTGCACAGAACTTATATGAATAGTTCTTGTAAAAGAAACTACAACCTGGAACCCACATTTTCATTACAGTGTAGCCATTTGATACAACTGTTTCCATTTAGTACTATATTATTGTGTCACAGATGACATAAAAATCTTTAACATATTTGCTTGTCATGCTGTATACAAATATTTCAAAAACTGTCCTTTCTTTAGGATCAAGATGTGCACAGAAATCAACTTTGAAAATTTGGGAACCATCCACCATGAACTGGGTCATGTCCAATACTTCATGCAGTATGCCCACTTGCCCCTTACCTACAGGTAAGTATCTTGTCTGTCCTTCACTCTTGGTCGAGAAATTCCTGTACCAACAAGTATTAGTGTTTTATCATTCTTTCTTCTCACAGGGATGGAGCCAATCCCGGTTTCCATGAGGCCATCGGGGAGTTGATGACCATGTCCATGTCAACACCACAGCATTTGGCAAAGGTGGGCCTCCTGAAGGAGATTCCTGAAAATCCAGGTGAGGCAGGGTTTTTAGACCATGTCTTGGGAGAAGTCATGGCACTGGGAATTGTGTATGTGTGTGTGTGTAGGTGTGCTTAGGACTTCACTTGCAAGTGGTAACACCATGTGCAAAAAGTCACCTTTGCTGAGGCAGCATCATCTGCAGATAAAGAGAAATATCACATTGCTGAGGATATTCCTGCCCCAAAGGAGCCCATCTTACCCTGCTCCTGCATGGAGTGAAGCTTCAGAGTTGCAGGAGCCCCATAAATAAGATGATGTGGTTGCATAGATTACTGACAAGTAAGCTGTGTGTGAAGAAGGTTTAAATGCGTACAAAAGTAAATGAGGAATATTTGGAAATATTAGAGGGAGTGTATGAAGAATGTTGAAAGGTATTAAAAGTCTTAAGTATGTGTGGTGTTAGCTGTGTGTAAAGAAGGTTTACAAGTTATGTATGAGGATAATTTGGAGGTATTATTGGTATATATGAAAAGGTTTGGAGATAAAAGTTGAGTGTCAGGAAGATTTAGAGGCATTAAGAGTCATGTGTTATATTCTGTGGGAAAAGTTGTTCATGAGGTTGTTTGATGATTGCACTATCGTGGAGTGTTAGTTTTTGTAAGGAAGAGTTAAGGGAATATAGAGATTCATAGAAGCTCCAAAATATTTATTACTATATCTGAAAAGTTTTACACAATGTTTCAATTTATTTTGCCTGTGTAAGCTGATTAGGGGATGTTTTTGAGGAGTTAGAGGTTTTGGAGATCTTAGATGCATTCAAAGGTGTAAGGGGAGAACTTACAGCATGGGATGGTATGTCAGGAAGGGTTTTGCCATTGCAAAAATTTGTGAGGAGGCACAACATATATTTGTAAGTTTGTGAGACAGTTTTTTAAGTATAAGAGTGTTTGCATGGAAGTCATGAGATGGTTAAGATGTGGACAAAAACGTTTTAGCAAAGCTAGAACATATAGTATGAAGGTTTAGTGGAGATGTTTTAGTTTTAGATTTTATTTGAGGGAATTCATAGCATGTGAATATTTTGTCAAATTTTTTGTCTCAGTGCTTTTCATCACACCTTGGGACTGTAGTACAGATGCCTCCTCATAGAAATAGGTTTGCAGAAGGCACAACATAAGCAAAAAACTACGTAGTCAAACTAATTTTACCATTGGGTACAGTGGGATGTAGGAAGTTCGTGTTCCTTTGGAGATTTCTCAACATAATTTTGACACAAAATGTGAACAAAACATCAAGAAATATATGATACTGTAGTACAGGTGATTTAGCTTTAATCTAGATATTTGAATAAAAGACAGCCCAAAATATTTAAGTTTTTCATACATATTCACCATATCCTGCATTAGTGAGGTAACGATTAGAACAGAGGACTGAACTAAAGGGGGAAATCTTCACTTGGCCACCTTCTCTGTTCCTTCTTTTGGAAAAATAAAAACTGGAGGGAAGGATTTCCAGCTCCTATACTCCTTCCCCTTTTAGTTGCCTTTTACGACACACAGGGTATATGTGGGAAGTATTTTTTCTCATCTATCCCCAGGGATAAAGGTATTTGAGTATGATATGGTAACTGAGTTTGGTAAAGTGTATGAAAGAAGAAAGTTGAGAATAAATGTGAATAAGAGCAAGGTTATTAGGTTCAGTAGGGTTGAGGGATAAGTTAATTGGGTGGTAAGTTTGAATGGAGAAACACTGGAGGAAGTGAAGTGTTTTAGATATGTGGGAGTGGACTTAACAGCAGATGGAACCATGGAAGTGGAAGTGAGTAACAGGTTGGGGGAGGGGGCAAACTTTTTGGGAGAGTTGAAGAATGTGTGGAAGGCGAGAATGTTATCTCGGAGAGCAAAAATGGGTGTTTGAAGGAATAGTGGTTCCAACAATGTTGTATGGTAGTGAGGCATGGGCTATAGATAGGGTTGTGCGGAGGAAGGTGGATATGTTGGAAATGAAAGGTTTAAGGACAATATGTAGTGTGAGGTGGTTTGATCCAGTAAGTAATGCAAGGGTAAGAGAGATGTTTGGTAATAAAAAGAGTGTGGTTGAGAGAGCAGAAGAGGGTGTGTTGAAATGGTTCTGACACATGGAGAGAATGAGTGAGGAAAGATTGACAAAGAGGATATATGTGTTAGAGGTGGGGGGAACCAGGAGAAGGGGAAAACCAAATTGGAGATGAAAGGGTGGAGTGAAAAAGATTTTTTTTTCCCACATTTGCGAGGTAGCATTAAGAACAGAGGACTGAGTCCTAACCCAAAATAGTTTAGGATCTTACCTGTTAAGACTCTCATAATTAAGGATGTCATGGTGGAGTTGTGGAGTTGAAGGGCCAAAACTGCCTGGTTATTCTGCTAAGGATGGGCGTTTGAAGTATTTCTCCAGAGATAGCAGAACACATTTTACCTTCTGCTAAGCAGCCATTGTACTTGACCAACATTGATGTGTCCTGAAATATCTAATTTTTCCTCTACATTTTACCCTCTGCTGAGTAGCCATTGTACTTGACCAGCATTAAAATGTCCTGAAATATGTAACTTTTCCTCAAAGCTAATTCTTTTCCTACTTTTCTTGCCAGTAATAAAAGACATACTTTGGAACTTTCCACTCCTCTTTGTAGGGGTTGAAGGAGGTGACAATACATTATAGTGTAAGAGTGTATGTTGTATCTCAACTTCAAAGCCATGAGTATTAGAATAAGTCTTGGAGGATGTCACCACTTGCTAGGAAATGATTGCTTGTCATAGTGATTGTTTGCTGCTGCCTCTCATGGATTTTGAAACCTTTTATTTTTCTGTCAATAATATTTCATATATTTTTGGTGTACATTACTCCATTTATTTTTCATTGACACCATACATATTTGCAAAATAACATAAATTGATTCACTCTAGCTGTGGATTTTAGTCCTGTTGCAAAGTTAGGGAGGCTTTGCTTCTATTTGGTATTTGTGAGAGTATTAAAGGTTATTAGAAGAATGTTGGTACATTGTTTTTGCATTTTTGATATATTAGTCACATAAGTCAGTATTTGAATATGGATACCATACATATATGTGAAATACTATATATTGATTCACTGTATAGCTGTGGATTTTAGTCCTGTTGTAATGTTTGGGGGGCTTTGCCCTTCATTGGTATTTTTGAGAGAGATCTAAAGGTTATTAGGAGATTAATGGGAAATGTTTTAATGTGTTTATAATATTTTAGTCATATAAGTCAGTATTTGAATATGGACATGAAACCCCATGATTAGAAATGAGTCAATTAAAGTTCATAGATAAAACTTGAACAATGATAGTTTAAGTGTAATACAGTGACCCCCCTGAGTACAGTTTAATGATTTAACCATACAGTTTGATGACATGCATGATTGTACTAAAGTTAAATTTCTACTGAACAAGCTAGGTTGAACTGCCTTTTCTGCTGCAAAGGTGAGGATCAAATTATTCCTGGACTTAAGGTTTCTTTGATTATGTAGGTGCATTTTCAATTCATGGAAGTCTGTAGTAAAATTCTATGAGATGTCTGAATTTCCACCTTGATATTTGAACTTGCAGAGATGTCTATAAACTTCCTGCTCCGTACAGCCCTTCACAGCGTCATGACCCTTCCTTTCCATTTGGTGAATGACCTTTGGTGTTGGAAGGCCTTCAGGGGTGACTACCACTTGGAGGAATACAACACCCGCTTCTGGGAACTCAAGTGCGTGCCTCTCTTTGTTTTGCGTAGGGCCGTATAGAACTGTGGCTACACTTTTTGTGCATAGTTCTATGCTTATAGCTGTACCTGTTATGTGTAGGGTAGTGTAAGTCTGTGGCTACATGTGAGCTAGGATTATACATGAGTGTAAATGTAGATGTGGATATTTGGCAGGGTATGTTTGCTATTAACACTGTAGATATATATTGTATCAGATACCAGTGACAGTTCTGGTATTACAGGGAGCAGTACCTGGGTGTGGTGGCACCGGTGCCCAGGACAGCTGAAGACCTGGACCCTACTGCCATTTTCCACATTTCCAATGGTTATGACATGATCCGCTACTTCACCAGGACCATTCTACAGTTCCAGGTCTGTGGCTGTATCTCCAGTTTCAGATCAGTGGATATGTCATTGTCTCAGGTCATTGTTCTGTAAACCAATCAGGAAAATCATCAATAATAACAATTGAGGAAGAATTTATTTTTACACAAGTTACTGTTTTCTGACTACTTATCTTTGAATTTTGTTTCCTGAAGTAGTTGGTAGGCTGCCATAGACCATGTAGGTATATTGCTGGTACTATCCACCTGGGTATTGGGGGGTTTAGTGATGGCTGTGTAGTTGTCAAGGTACACTCTTCTAACCCAGATAGCTGTCCTTTTCTTCTGCCTGAGTCATATATGGACTACTGACAGTCTCTCCACAAAATATACAGTCAGACATGACACTTGACAACACCTAACTCGCAGAACTCATTCTTCATAACTCTAGGTGTTCCTGTGGTTAGCGCTATACCCTGCCTTTTGGCAAAATGTTTGGAGCAATAAATAGAAGTATTTAGGAACATTAGAAAGGAGCATTAGGTAGAAACTCTTGCCATGCAGTGTGAGGCAAGGCTGTGTGATGTCACCAATGCTTTCTATATTTATTTTATTTATTATCTATTTTGCTTTGTCTCTGTCTCCCGCGTTTGCAAGGTAGCGCAAGGAAACAGACAAAAGAAAATGGCCCAACCCACCCCCATACACATGTATATACATACATGTCCACACACGCAAATATACATACCTATACATCTCAATGTACACATATATATACACACACAGACACATACATATATACCCATGCACACAATTCACACTGTCTGCCTTTATTCATTCCCATTGCCACCTCGCCACACATGGAATACCATCCCCCTCCCCCCTCATGTGTACGAGGTAGCGCTAGGAAAAGACAACAAAGGCCCCATTCGTTCACACTCAGTCTTTAGCTGTCATGCAATAATGCCCGAACCCACAGCTCCTTTTCCACATCCAGGCCCCACACAACTTTCCATGGTTTACCCCAGACGCTTCACATGCCCTCATTCAATCCACTGACAGCACGTCGACCCCGGTATACCACATCGATCCAATTCACTCTATTCCTTGCCCGGCTTTCACCCTCCTGCATGTTCAGGCCCCGATCACTCAAAATCTTTTTCACTCCATCTTTCCACCTCCAATTTGGTCTCCCACTTCTCCTAGATCCCTCTACCTCCGACACATATATCCTCTTGGTCAGTCTTTCCTCACTCATTCTCTCCATGTGCCCAAACCATTTCAAAACACCCTCTTCTGCTCTCTCAACCACGCTCTTTTTATTTCCACACATCTCTCTCACCCTTACATTACTTACTCGATCAAACCACCTCACACCACACATTGTCCTCAAACATATCATTTCCAGCACATCCACCCTCCTGCGCACAACTCTATCTATAGCCAATGCCTTGCAACCATACAACATTGTTGGAACCACTATTCCTTCGAACATACCCATTTTTGCTTTCCGAGATAATGTACTCGACTTCCACACATTCTTCAAGGCTCCCAGGATTTTCGCCCCCTCCCCCACCCTATGATTCACTTCCACTTCTATGGTTCCATCCGCTGCCAGATCCACTCCCAGATATCTAAAACACTTTACTTCCTCCAGTTTTTCTCCATTCAAACTCACCTCCCAATTGACTTGACCCTCAACCCTACTGTACCTAATAACCTTGCTCTTATTCACATTTACTCTTAACTTTCTTCCTTCACACACTTTACCAAACTCAGTCACCAGCTTCTGCAGTTTCTCACATGAATCAGCCACCAGCGCTGTATCATCAGCGAACAACAACTGACTCACTTCCCAAGCTCTCTCATCCCCAACAGACTTCATACTTGCCCCTCTTTCCAAAACTCTTGCATTCACCTCCCTAACAACCCCATCCATAAACAAATTAAACAACCATGGAGACATCACACACCCCTGCTGCAAACCTACATTCACTGAGAACCAATCACTTTCCTCTCTTCCTACACGTACACATGCCTTACATCCTCAATAAAAACTTTTCACTGCTTCTAACAACTTGCCTCCCACACCATATATTCGTAATACCTTCCACAGAGCATCTCTATCAACTCTGTCATATGCCTTCTCCAGATCCATAAATGCTACATACAAATCCATTTGCTTTTCTAAGTATTTCTCACATACAGTCTTCAAAGCAAACACCTGATCCACACATCCTCTACCACTTCTGAAACCACACTGCTCTTCCCCAATCTGATGCTCTGTACATGCCTTCACCCTCTCAATCAATACCCTCCCATATAATTTACCAGGAATACTCAACAAACTTATACCTCTGTAATTTGAGCACTCACTCTTATCCCCTTTGCCTTTGTACAATGGCACTATGCATGCATTCCGCCAATCCTCAGGCACCTCACCATGAGTCATACATACATTAAATAACCTTACATTAAATACAGGGGGTGACTGTATACATATATATATATATATATATATATATATATATATATATATATATATATATATATATATATATATATATATGTATATATATATATATTTTGTCCCTGGGGATAGGGGTGAAAGAATACTTCCCACGCATTCCTCACGTGTTGTAGAAGGCGACTAGAGGGGACGGGAGCGGGGGGCCAGAAATCCTCCCCTCCTTGTATTTTAACTTTCTAAAAATGGGAAACAGAATGAGTGAGGAAAGATTGACCAAGAGGATATATGTGTTGGAGGTGGAGGGAACGAGGAGAAGTGGGAGACCAAATTGGAGGTGGAAAGATGGAGTGAAAAAGATTTTGTGTGATCGGGGCCTGAACATGCAGGAGGGTGAAAGGAGGGCAAGGAATAGAGTGAATTGGAGCGATGTGGTATACCGGGGCTGACGTGCTGTCAGTGGGTTGAATCAAGGCATGTGAAGCGTCTGGGGTAAACCATGGAAAGCTGTGTAGGTATGTATATTTGCATGTGTGGACGTATGTATATACATGTGTATGGGGGGGGGTTGGGCCATTTCTTTCGTCTGTTTCCTTGCGCTACCTCGCAAACGCGGGAGACAGCGACAAAGTATAAAAAAAAAAAAAAAAAAAAAAATATATATATATACACATATATACATACATATACACACATACACACACATACACTCACATATATATATATATATATATATATATATATATATATATATATATATATATATACATATGAAAAATGTAAGAAATAATTTAGAAAACTGAAACTTCTAGCTTGAAATGAAATGAAAAATGAATGTCACATAATGGTTCAACCTCTGGCTATGGAAAAGGGAAATGTATAATTTATTTACACAAACGTCAATAGTAGTTTTCATCAATTTTACCACTGTATCATACTGCCTGGTCCACTTCTCTTATCATAAAATTGGAATATTGGCTTATGATGTTTCTCAATTGTCTTCATTACACAAAGTACAACCATATCTTGGATACATGAGGGTAGGTAGTTGGTCATCCGCCATAATAAAGCCTTGACAGACCAAAAGTTTATCTGGACCTCAACTTTTCCAGTACATTCATGAAAAACACCTTTTTGCTTTCCATCTCTATCACTTTGATAGGTTACTATTATTATTTGACTCACAGTCCAGCACAGATGTACATTATTTACTAGCTGGATCACTTGTGCACACAGCTAATAAGTTCTTGAAATTTGTGAATTACTAGTAAACCTAACCTAACATATGTATATATATATAGATGGAGTGAATAGTGAAATAACAGCAAAACTTGGGGAAAGGGGTGCAAAGGTGACATGTGACAGTGAGGTACTGTGGCTAGTGACAAGCCTGTTTGCAAATGATACTCTTTTGTTTGCTGAGAGTGAAGAGGAGTTGCAAGAGGTTGTAAGTGTTGTTTATGATGCATGTAAGCTTATGCAATTGAAGGTAAATGAAAATAAAAGTAAAGGAGTGGTGTGTGAAAGGAAATAGAGTGAAAGTATTGATTTTGCAAAACCCTATAGAGGGAAAGAAGAAAGTGTATTAAACTGTGTCACAGATTTGGAGTAGAAAGAGTGGAGGTAAGTATTTAGTGTAAAGTATGTATGAGCTATCTTCGGTAAGTTTTGTTATATGGAAGGAGACACAAGGGAGAGAGGAGTACTGGAAAGGAGAGTCATTCAGTCCCATGAGAGTATAATGAAGAGTAAAGGTGTAAGCATGGAAGTTAAGAAAGGATTAAAGGGCAGTATTGTCTTCTCGACTCTGACCTGTGCCACCAAACTTGGAATGAGTTACATAGATCAAGAATCCAGACTGTAGAAATGAGCTATTTGAGGGGAGCATGTGGCATGACTAGATGGAATGAAGAAAAAGATTAGGGGGTGTATGAGAGATGTATTTTGGCAAGGAATGCAAAGGAAATGAATTGTGGAGTGGTAAGTGGGTGAAATGTAATACTTTAAGGTGGTTTAGGCATGTGGAAAGAATGCATGATTGGGAATTTACAAGGAGAGTGTATGATAGTAAAGTAAAAAGGGGTTCGTCTAAGGGGAAGACCACCTGTGATGTGGGGAAATAAGAGTGGATGAGTACAGGAGTGAAAGAAATGGTGGAAGAATGCATGGAATGGTGTATGCAAGTGAGACATGTAAGGATAGGGATAAATGGAGACTCTTTTGCCATGATCATCCCCCTGGAGGGCATTCCTGGAGGAAATAGGCATCAAAGCTATAGACAGATAGATAACATTCAACATCTGTACTCTGGTTTGTAACTGCTAATTAGTGATGCATAACTGCTGAGTAAATACTTAGCTTGTAAAGTTTACTTTCTGTGAACTAAAATTCAGCCTCTTACCTTTAAGCCTTAATTATCAACCTCTGACCTTAAACATAACCTTTGGCCTCCAACAGTTCCTAGAGAAGTTGTGTGAAGCAGCAGGTCATGAGGGGCCACTCCACACATGCGACTTTTATGGATCAAAGGAAGCAGGGGATCTGTTGGCGTAAGTACCCTTTTTGATTGTGGTCTCGTGCTAAAGAGGGTACATATATAGGGTTCTGAGTCATGCCATTTTATTAGGTTACTGGGAAATGAAAGTGTTGAAAGAATGAAGTACTAAATTATGATGAATGACAGATGATTGAGATTATAAGTGGTAGAATAAGAAGAAAAGTGATTACATGAGAGGATATGATGCTTGCGAACAGTGAATGAATCAGGATATGATGGATGTGGAAAGTAGGTGGAAAGTAGATGCAAAGGAAGGTAGAAGGTAGATGAGGAAGCATCACGAGTAGGTAATGAACAAGGAAAATTCTTTAATTCAAAATACAGTCTTTTTAGGGATTGTTATGAGAATATTTACCTTTCACCCATCCTTTTGATTAATGCATCTGACACAGTAAGTGACCGAGGAGTTGCCATAAGCTATCAGGGTAATGCAGATCAATGATTGCAATGGAGATAGGGAGTTTTTAGGTTTGAATTGCAAGTGATGCATTGAGACTTTTTTCTTTTTTTCAGGAATTTAGATCTAGACCAGTTGTTAGGGTTTTCTTAGGAGTCAACCTTCCCAATTCAAAGGAAGACTGGGTGGTTAAAGAGCACAAAATCTTTTTCACAAAATCACACAAAATCTTTTTCACAAAATCACACAAAATCTTTTTCACTCCATCTTTCCACCTCCAATTTGGTCTCCCACTTCTCCTCGTTCCCTCCACCTCCGACACATATATCCTCTTGGTCAATCTTTCCTCACTCATTCTCTCCATGTGCCCAAACCATTTCAAAACACCCTCTTCTGCTCTCTCAACCACTCTCTTTTTATTTCCACACATCTCTCTTACCCTTACGTTACTTACTCGATCAAACCACCTCACACCACACATTGTCCTCAAACATCTCATTTCCAGCACATCCATCCTCCTGCGCACAACTCTATCCATAGCCCACGCCTCGCAACCATACAACATTGTTGGAACCACTATTCCTTCAAACATACCCATTTTTGCTTTCCGAGATAATGTTCTCGACTTCCACACATTCTTCAAGGCTCCCAGGATTTTCGCCCCCTCCCCCACCCTATGATCCACTTCTGCTTCCATGGTTCCATCCGCTGCCAGATCCACTCCCAGATATCTAAAACACTTTACTTCCTCCAGTTTTTCTCCATTCAAACTTACCTCCCAATTGACTTGACCCTCAACCCTACTGTACCTAATAACCTTGCTCTTATTCACAAAAAAATTATAGCAGGGTAATATATCATCTATGACATTATTTATCAATCTATCAAGTGGAGCAAAATTGAAAGTGTCAGATATGTTTCTTGACATTTACATATTTTTTCCCACTTTTTCAACACCCTGATCCATCCAATCACTTTTCCATTCTGTCACTCGTTTCCTCTTTTGTCCACTTATTTTCTAAATCTGCACCAGCTTTTCATTTTGTCTACTTGAAGATCCCCTCATGATTAATTTTTTGATTGGAAATAAGTTTTGTTAAAGCTAGAGAGTTTGATATACTTATTATAGGGTAGTCAGAATATGGGAATGTGCCTCAATATGCAAGACCATTGTACTTATGAGAAATGGCATATCTGATATGAACTTATCAATGGAGGTAAAGGAGCAGATATCCCTAAATCTGAATTAGATCATGCATTATCATAGGAAGACCTTGTCAATGGGGTCATCAATGCCATGGCAAGATGTGCTAGAGTTGATGACAGGTGAGCGACACATGAACTCCCGTGCCCTCCTTCACTACTTCAGACCACTTCAGGAGTGGCTGATAGAGGATAACATAAGGAACCAAGATGGTGTTGGCTGGGGAGACTCATGGACAATCCTCAGTGGTGAGAGTGCTTTCTTATGTAGTTTTGATATTGATTGATTTAATGCATATTGAGAGTAGAAAATCTGTTTGCATTATATCACATCTTGATATTGGTATATCATATTGTTTACAGAAAATATAATGGTTTTATTTCCTTGGTATCTGAATGTTCAATCATACTTAAACACATCTTTACTGATATTATACCAGTTAGGTAAACAGAATGTGTAAGCCAGACTTTCAAATATGTACATAGATGACTGGTGTCAGAGTCATCAAGGTCCCTGTTAGTATGCTTCAAGAAACAGCACTTCATGCATGACTAAATGATATCCTGTAATGCAGAGCAAAAGTACTGGTAAAATTTTTTCTTATAAAGTGCCTGTTTGTTGAAGAAAACCAGTCACAAAATGCAGTTAAGTTGAGTTTATCAGTAACTTTACCTGGAGTTGTCTAGATCTTGGAAATGAATTTGAGTTTATTCCTTCCTAATAAGATTTTGTTAGTAAATATACCATTTATTATCAGTTTAACATTTAGATAAGATTTTCAAGTCTTATGTGTCAACAAAACATTCCTTATTAGCCATGTTATTTAATGAGACTAACTCAACATTTTATTTTCTCAGGAGACAATGGATCATCAACAGCTCATGGATCATTCGTTTGTATAATGATAGCTATGTATATCATTTACTACTGGTAATGTAATTCAACCAGATGTGTATCTTTTATTTTTCATATTGTGCAGAATTATTATAGTTTATTCCCTCTGTCTACTATATATATCTCACCACATGCATGTGATGGTAAAACTCACCTGTCTCATTTTGTCTTATCTTCATGTTTGTAAAAGGTTTTTATACTTATCTGTCACCCTTGTCTCATTTGCAGTAGGTGGAAATCCCTTCGCCTCTCTTAGCATACAATATCTCATGTGCTTGTAACCTCTTTCTAACTTTTGTTGGTGCTCTTAACCTTTTCATTGTATCTCACTGTACTGGTGATTGCAACTCTCTCATCAGTCTCTCACTTACTTCTCACAGTCTTCTGGTAGTGGTAGCACTTTCTTTTGTCTTTTGCTTGTGTTTCATCTTGTGGTGATGTGAACTTTATCACGTGTGTCTCCAGTTCTGTAGATGGGAGCACTTTCACCTACATCTTATCGGCATATATCACATGGATATCACCATATCTGCAATTGGTATTAATTCTTCCACCTATCCCACACTTTTCTCAATTTCTCCCAACTGTGCCTTTTAGCCACATCACCTGTGTCACATTTCAGTCTCATTTTACTTGTATCTGTCTGTTGACAGTGACGTTAGCCCTCTCACCTCCTAATGATTATGTTATTCCTTAAACCTGCCTGTTTCTTACCTATCTCTCACCATCTGTTGTAAGTGATAATAGACTTTTCAATTGTCTCTCACCTGCATCTCATCTGCTGCAGAGGACAAACACCCTTTTCTCTCTTTTATCTCTTATTTCTCATTTGTTGTGGTAGCAGCTTTCTTGCATGTCTCCTGCATGTATCTCTCTCTTTATTATTTGCATTACTACTTTCTCTACCTTAGCTTTGTTAGTACTGGCTTCTACTGTCACTACTGCAACACTAAAATTACTCTTGTCTGTTACAATTATTACTACAGCCAATCAGTTATTACTACTGCTAATCAGTTATTACTGCTACTGCTGTCATCACAGCTGTAACTGGTACTACTGTCAACATTAGAACATCATTATGACTGCTGTTATCACTGCAGCATTCACTGCTACTGCTGTTATCACTACAGCTGTCATTAACACTACTGCTAGGACTGTTACTACTAACACAGTTGCTACAGCTATTGCTATTACCGCTGCATTTACTGCTTTTACCTCTGCTACTACTACACTCATTACTGGAACTGGGACTACAACAGGGAGAGGGTAGTGCTTGTATTTTTTTAAGGTGGAATCTTTTGTAATGAAAATATATATTTTATATGCATTTAAGAGTTTCAGCTGATAACTGTTTTAGTTTTCATATGTATATAAATGATACAGTATTGTATGTATGTTATTTCTGCTTGAAATTTCATGGAGTATCTTTATAGCATTGTATAAATCTAATGTACAAAAGAAAGCTTTTTATGGCTACTTATTTTACTTTTTTCTTTTATACTTGTGTGCCATTACCCAGTTTTGTGTGGTAGCACTGGGAACAGATGAAGAAAGGCCACATTCACTAACATCCCTTCCCTAGCTTTCATGTGCAATGCACTAAAACCACAGCCTCCTGTACACAACCAGGGCCCACAGACCTTTCTCTAGTTTCCACCAGCTACTTCACATGCCCTCACTCAGAGTGTTGACAGCATGTTTCCCCCCCTGTATACCACATTGTTTCATTTCACTCTAACCCATACACGCCTGTCACCCTCCTGCATGTTCAGGCCACAACCTCTCAAAAAAATTTTCACTCCATCCCTCCATCTCTAATTTGGTCTTCCACTTCTGACATATATATATATATATATCCTCTTTTATTCTCTCTATATTTCAAAACCATTTCAACACACCCTCTTCAGCTATCTCAACCACACTCTTATTACCACACCTCTCTCTTAAATCTTTAATACTTACTTAAACCACGTCAGACCATGTATTGTCCTCATACATTTGATTTCCAGCACATCCTCATCTATACCTAATGCCTTGCATCCTTACAGTATCAGTGAAATTACTATACTTTCAAACATACCTATTTTCACCCTTTCAGATAACAATCTCTTTTTCCACATATTCCTCAGTGTTCCAAGAGTGCACCCTTGCCCACCCTATGATCCACTTCTGCCTCCATGGTTCCATTTCCTGCCATGTTCACTCCCAGGTATCTAAAATACCTCACTTCTTCCAAATTTTCACAGTTCAAACTTACACTTCATTTAACCTGTCCCTCTGCCCTTCTAAACCCAATAACCTTGCTTTAATCAAAATTACTCTCAACTACTTCCTTTCACACACTCTTCTAAACTCAGTCTCCAACTTATGCAGTTTCCCACTTGAATCTGCCACCAGTGATTCACTTCTCATGCCCCCATACCCTCAACAGATTTTATACTTGCCCCTCTCTCCAAGACCCTTGCATTTCCTTCCTCACCACCCCATCCATAAACGAATTAAACAGCCATGGTGACATCTTTCACCCCTGCCATAGACCAGCATTCACCTTGAACCACTCACTCTCATGTCTTCCTACTCATATGGATGCCTTGCACTCTTGATAAAAAGTTTTTACTGCTTCTTGTAGCTTTCCTCCCACACCATATATTTGTAAGACCTTCCACAAAGCATTTCATCAACCCTGTCATATGCTTTCTCAAGATCCATTAATGCCACATGCGTAGCCCTTTGTTTCTCCTAAGTATTTTTTGCACAGATTCTTTAAAGCAAACACGTGATCCATACATTATCTGCCCCACTCGAAACCACATTGTTCATCCCCAATCTAATGCTCTATATTTGGCTTCACCTTCTCAATCACCACTCTCAGCTTACAGCTTACCGGGTACACTCAAACTTATACCTATGTTGTTCGAACACCATCCTTTGTCCCCCTTGCCTTTATACAGTGGCACTATACATTCATTCATCAAGCCTATAGGCATTGAAAATCCTAACTAGCCAGTCAGCAACACTTTCAGCCCTTTCATGATATATTGAAATGCAATAACATATACTCAAGCCACCGTGCCACATTTCATCTTACACAGGGATTCCACTGCCTCTTCTGTCTTCACCAAACCATTTTCCGTGACTCATTTCTCATGCCTCCCAGATCCAACACCCCTCATCTATCAATCTGTCATTAAACAGATTCAACAGTCCTTCATAATACCCACTCCACCTCCTTTTCACCTTATTATTACCTACTACCACTACTCCATTCATCCCTTTCACTGATGTTCCCATTTGGTTTATTTTTCTCGCACAATTAACCTCCTTGCACAACATTTTATTCTCCCTGAAGTTTACTGAAAATTGTTCACCCTAACTCTCGTTTGCCTCCTTTTTGATCCCTGCACCTTCCTCTTGACCTTCTGCTACTTTCTCTTGTACATCTCTCAATCATTTGCACTCCTTCCCTGTAGGTACTGCCTATACACCCCTCTTTTCTCTTTCACTAGCAACTTTACTTCATCATCCCTCTACTCACTACCTTTTTTCCTGTGCCCACCTTCCACCTTCCACATGTCATATACTTCCCATACATATGCCAGCACTGCTTCCTTGAGCATCTCCCATTCTTCACCATCTCCCCTTGCTTCATTTGTTTTAACTTTTGCCTTACTACTCCCAGTCTCTCATGGTATTTCTTCTCACATCTGTTTTCCAAGCTCTCTTACTTTCATCACTCTCTTTTCATTGTATTGTTTCCTCTTTTCTGAAGACCCCTACACACTTTCACCAATTCCTCCAGGTTCTGGTCAGATATCCTGCCCAGCTGCCTCTCTCATTACATTCACATCTAAGGGTTTCTCTTTTGCACACCTTCAATTTGTATATAAATCTGTAATGCTATTTTACCATCTTTTCTATTCACCCACATATACTTATTTATGTCCCCCATTTAAAACCAGGTATTCCTAGTCACCAGTCCTTTTCAAAATACAACTCCACAAACTGTTCACCTCACTGAATACCCCATGTCTCCCTGTTATACCCTCAGCTGTCTCATTATTCACTCTTGCATTTATATCATCAGTCACTAATACCCGATCTCTAGCATCAAAACTGCTGACATAATCACTCAGCTGCTCCCAAAACACTTGCCTTTCATCACTCTCCTTCTCATGGTCAGGTGCATAGCTCTAATATTCACCCATCTCTTTCAAACCACTTTCATTTTTACCTGCAACTGTCTGGAGCTCTTTTCCTTACACTATCACATTCCCACAGCTCCTGTTTGAACAGGATTGCTATCCATTCCTTAGCTCTTGACCTTACACCAGCTCATAATTTTACCCCTAAGACATTCCCAAAACATTCTTTACCTTTACTCATGAGCTTTGTTTTACTCAAAACCAGAGCATTCAGGTTTCTTTCCTTAAATATGCAACCTGTCTCTCCTTCCTTCTCATCTTAGTTACATCCACGCATTTAGACACTCTATCATGAGCCTTCAAGGATGATAAGCATTCCTCACTTAGCACCTTCTGTTCCTTCTTTTAGAAATTGAATTTCAAGGTTGGGGTTCCAGACCCCCATACTGGCCTCTCTTAGTCACCTATGACACACAGGGAACACAGGCAGAATTCTTTCTCCCTTAGGGTACAAGATCTTTATGAATGCCTTTTCTTCTGTAGTTCCTTTTATAGTATGTTTCGTAAATATTATTTATCTATATTATTATATTCCACTTGTATGTTTCTTGAATGGTATTCCTGTTTTCAGGAAGTTTGATTATTGTTTTTGAACTTTAAAGCCCTGATTCCATGTATGGTTTTAGTATATTTTTAATTATTATGCAAATATGATTTTTATGATTTATAGTGTTTTCCTTTAATATCACAATGGAATTTTTCTTCATTTAGTTAGCAACACCATCATATCATAGAAACTTTAGAGTGTAAAGACATTTTGAGGACCATTAAGTATGACTGATTTGTAAAACTAATGTGTATATATATATATTTATTTATTTATTTATTTATTATTTATTTTATTTTGCTCAGTCGCTGTCTCCTGTGTTAGTGAGGTAGCGCAAGGAAACAGACGAAAGAATGGCCCCACCCACCCACATACACATGTATATACATATATATATATATATATATATATAAATTTTTGGTCTGTCAAGGCTTTATTATGGCGGATGACCAACTACCTACCCTCATGTATCCAAGATATGGTTGTACTTTGTGTAATGAAGACAATTGAGAAACATCATAAGCCAATATTCCTGTTTCATGATAAGAGAAGTGGACCAGGCAGTATGATACAGTGGTTAAATTGATGAAAACTACTATTGACGTTTGTGTAAATAAATTATACATTTCCCTTTTCCATAGCCAGAGGTTGAACCATTATGTGACATTCATTTTTCATTTCATTTCAAGCTAGAAGTTTCAGTTTTCTAAATTATTTCTTACATTTTTCATATGTATATATATATATTTGTGTATGTGTGTATATGTGTATGTGTGTGTATAGGGGATTAAGAATACTTCCCACGTATTCCCTGCGTGTCGTAGAAGGCGACTAAAAGGGGTGGGAGCGGGGGGCTGGAAATCCTCCCCTCTCGTTTTTTTTTTAATTTTCCAAAAGACGGAACAGAGAAGGGGGCCAGGTGAGGGTATTCCCTCAAAGGCCCAGTCCTCTGTTCTTAATGCTACCTCGCTAACGCGGGAAATGGCGAATAGTTTAAAAGAAAAAAAAAAATATATATATATATATATATATACACACGTGTCGTAGAAGGCGACTAGAGGGGACGGGAGCAGGGGGCCAGAAATCCTCCCCTCCTTGTATTTTTTAACTTTCTAAAAAATGGGAAACAGAAGGAGTCACGCGGGGAGTGCTCATCCTCCTCGTAGACTCAGGTTGGGGTGTTTAAATGTGTGTGGATGTAACCAAGATGTGAAAAAAGGAGAGATAGGTAGTATGTTTGAGGAAAGGAATCTGGATGTTTTGGCTCTGAGTGAAACGAAGCTCAAGGGTAAAGGGGAAGAGTGGTTTGGGAATGTCTTGGTAGTAAAATCAGGGGTTAGTGAGAGGACAAGAGCAAGGGAAGGAGTAGCAGGACTCCTGAAACAGGAGTTGTGGGAGTATGTGATAGAATGTAAGAAAGTAATTTCTTGATTAATATGGGTAAAACTGAAAGTTGATGGAGAGAAATGGGTGATTATTGGTGCATATGCACCTGGGCATGAGAAGAAAGATCATGAGAGGCAAGTGTTTTGGGAGCAGCTGAATGAGTGTGTTAGTGGTTTTGATGCACAAGACTGGGTTATAGTGATGGGTGATTTGAATGCAAAGATGAGTAATGTGGCAGTTGAGGGAATAATTGGTATACATGGGGTGTTCAGTGTTGTAAATCGAAATGGTGAAGAGCTTGTAGATTTATGTGCTGAAAAAGGACTGGTGATTGGGAATACCTGGTTTAAAAAGCGAGATATACATAAGTATACGTATGTAAGTAGGAGAGATGGCCAGAGAGCGTTATTGGATTACGTGTTAATTGACAGGCGCGTGAAAGAGAGACTTTTGGATGTAAATGTGCTGAGAGGTGCAACTGGAGGGATGTCTGATCATTATCTTGTGGAGGCTAAGGTGAAGATTTGTATGGGTTTTCAGAAAAGAAGAGTGAATGTTGGGGTGAAGAGTGTGGTGAGAGTAAGTGAGCTTGGGAAGGAGACTTGTGTGAGGAAGTACCTGGAGAGACTGAGTACAGAATGGAAAAAGGTGAGAACAATGGAAGTAAGGGGAGTGGGGGAGGAATGGGATGTATTTAGGGAATCAATGATGGATTGCGCAAAAGATGCTTGTGGCATGAGAAGCGTGGGAGGTGGGTTGATTAGAAAGGGTAGTGAGTGGTGGGATGAAGAAGTAAGATCATTAGTGAAAGAGAAGAGAGAGGCATTTGGACAATTTTTAGCAGGGAAAAAATGCAATTGAGTGGGAGATGTATAAAAGAAAGAGACAGGAGGTCAAGAGAAAGATGCAAGAGGTGAAAAAGAGGGCAAATGAGAGTTGGGGTGAGAGAGTATCATTAAATTTTAGGGAGAATAAAAAGATGTTCTGGAAGGAGGTAAATAAAGTGCGTAAGACAAGGGAGCAAATGGGAACTTCAGTGAAGGGCGCAAATGGGGAGGTGATAACAAGTAGTGGTGATGTGAGAAGGAGATGGAGTGAGTATTTTGAAGGTTTGTTGAATGTGTTTGATGATAGAGTGGCAGATATAGGGTGTCTTGGTCGAGGTGGTGTGCAAAGTGAGAGGGTTGGGGAAAATGATTTGGTAAACAGAGAAGAGGTAGTAAAAGCTTTGCGGAAGATGAAAGCCGGCAAGGCAGCAGGTTTGGATGGTATTGCAGTGGAATTTATTAAAAAAGGGGGTGACTGTATTGTTGACTGGTTGGTAAGGTTATTTAATGTATGTATGACTCATGGTGAGGTGCCTGAGGATTAGCGGAATGCATGCATAGTGCCATTGTACAAAGGCAAAGGGGATAAGAGTGAGTGCTCAAATTACAGAGGTATAAGTTTGTTGAGTATTCCCGGTAAATTATATGGGAGGGTATTGATTGAGAGGGTGAAGGCATGTACAGAGCATCAGATTGGGGAAGAGCAGTGTGGTTTCAGAAGTGGTAGAGGATGTGTGGATCAGGTGTTTGCTTTGAAGAATGTATGTGAGAAATACTTAGAAAAGCAAATGGATTTGTATGTAGCATTTATGGATCTGGAGAAGGCATATGATAGAGTTGATAGAGATGCTCTGTGGAAGGTATTAAGAATATATGGTGTGGGAGGCAAGTTGTTAGAAGCAGTGAAAAGTTTTTATCGAGGATGTAAGGCATGTGTACGTGTAGGAAGAGAGGAAAGTGATTGGTTCTCAGTGAATGTAGGTTTGCGGCAGGGGTGTGTGATGTCTCCATGGTTGTTTAATTTGTTTATGGATGGGGTTGTTAGGGAGGTGAATGCAAGAGTTTTGGAAAGAGGGGCAAGTATGAAGTCTGTTGTGGATGAGAGAGCTTGGGAAGTGAGTAAGTTGTTGTTCGCTGATGATACAGCGCTGGTGGCTGATTCATGTGAGAAACTGCAGAAGCTGGTGACTGAGTTTGGTAAAGTGTGTGAAAGAAGAAAGTTAAGAGTAAATGTGAATAAGAGCAAGGTTATTAGGTACAGTAGGGTTGAGGGTCAAGTCAATTGGGAGGTAAGTTTGAATGGAGAAAAACTGGAGGAAGTACAGTGTTTTAGATATCTGGGAGTGGATCTGGCAGCGGATGGAACCATGGAAGCGGAAGTGAATCATAGGGTGGGGGAGGGGGCGAAAATCCTGGGAGCCTTGAAGAATGTGTGGAAGTCGAGAACATTATCTCGGAAAGCAAAAATGGGTATGTTTGAAGGAATAGTGGTTCCAACAATGTTGTATGGTTGCGAGGCGTGGGCTATGGATAGAGTTGTGCGCAGGAGGGTGGATGTGCTGGAAATTAGATGTTTGAGGACAATGTGTGGTGTGAGATGGTTTGATCGAGTAAGTAATGTAAGGGTAAGAGAGATGTGTGGAAATAAAAAGAGCGTGGTTGAGAGAGCAGAAGAGGGTGTTTTGAAATGGTTTGGGCACATGGAGAGAATGAGTGAGGAAAGATTGACCAAGAGGATATATGTGTCGGAGGTGGAGGGAACGAGAAGTGGGAGACCAAATTGGAGGTGGAAAGATGGAGTGAAAAAGATTTTGAGTGATCGGGGCCTGAACATGCAGGAGGGTGAAAGGCGGACAAGGAAAAGAGTGAATTAGATCGATGTGGTATACCGGGATTGACGTGCTGTCAGTGGATTGAATCAAGGCATGTGAAGCGTCTGGGGTAAACCATGGAAAGTTGTGTGGGGCCTGGATGTGGAAAGGGAGCTGTGGTTTTGGGCATTATTCCATGACAGCTAGAGACTGAGTGTGAACGAATGGGGCCTCTGTTGTCTTTTCCTGGCGCTACCTCGCACACATGAGGGGGGAGGGGGATGGTATTCCATGTGTGGCGAGGTGGTGATGGGAATGAATAAAGGCAGATACTGTGAATTGTGTGCATGGGTATATATGTATGTGTCTGTGTGTGTATACATATGTGTACATTGAGATGTATAGGTATGAATATTTGCATGTGTGGGTGTTGTAAATGGAAATGGTGAAGAGCTTGTAGATTTATGTGCTGAAAAAGGACTGATGATTGGGAATACCTGGTTTAAAAAGCGAGATATACATAAGTATACTTATGTAAGTAGGAGAGATGGCCAGAGAGCGTTATTGGATTACGTGTTAATTGACAGGCGTGCGAAAGAGAGACTTTTGGATGTTAATGTGCTGAGAGGTGCAACTGGAGGGATGTCTGATCATTATCTTGTGGAGGCTAAGGTGAAGATTAGTATGGGTTTTCAGAAAAGAGGAGTGAATGTTGGGGTGAAGAAGGTGGTGAGAGTAAGTGAGCTTGGGAAGGAGACCTGTGTGGGGAAGTACCAGGAGAGACTGTGTACAGAATGGAAAAAGGTGAGAACAATGGAAGTAAGGGGAGTGGGGGAGGAATGGGATGTATTTAGGGAATCAGTGATGGATTGCGCAAAAGATGCTTGTGGCATGAGAAGAGTGGGAGGTGGGCTGTTTAGAAAGGGTAGTGAGTGGTGGGATGAAGAAGTAAGAGTATTAGTGAAAGAGAAGAGAGAGGCATTTGGACGATTTTTGCAGGGAAAAAATGCAATTGAGTGGGAGAAGTATAAAAGAAAGAGACAGGAGGTCAAGAGAAAGGTGCAAGAGGTGAAAAAAAAGGGCAAATGAGAGTTGGGGTGAGAGACTATCAGTAAATTTTAGGGAAAATAAAAAGATGTTCTGGAAGGAGGTAAATAGGGTGCGTAAGACAAGGGAGCAAATGGGAACTTCAGTGAAGGGCGTAAATGGGGAGGTGATAACAAGTAGCGGTGATGTGAGAAGGAGATGGAATGAGTATTTTGAAGGTTTGTTGAATGTGTCTGATGATAGAGTGGCAGATATAGGGTGTTTTGGTCGAGGTGGTGTGCAAAGTGAGAGGGTTAGGGAAAATGATTTGGTAAACAGAGAAGAGGTAGTAAAAGCTTTGCGGAAGATGAAAGCCGGCAAGGCAGCAGGTTTGGATGGTATTGCAGTGGAATTTATTAAGAAAGGGGGTGACTGTATTGTTGACTGGTTGGTAAGGTTATTTAATGTATGTATGACTCATGGTGAGGTGCCTGAGGATTGGCGGAATGCGTGCATAGTGCCATTGTACAAAGGCAAAGGGGATAAGAGTGAGTGCTCAAATTACAGAGGTATAAGTTTGTTGAGTATTCCTGGTAAATTATATGGGAGGGTATTGATTGAGAGGGTGAAGGCATGTACAGAGCATCAGATTGGGGAAGAGCAGTGCGGTTTCAGAAGTGGTAGAGGATGTGTGGATCAGGTGTTTGCTTTGAAGAATGTATGTGAGAAATACTTAGAAAAGCAAATGGATTTGTATGTAGCATTTATGGATCTGGAGAAGGCATATGATAGAGTTGATAGAGATGCTCTGTGGAAGGTATTAAGAATATATGGTGTGGGAGGCAAGTTGTTAGAAGCAGTGAAAAGTTTTTATCGAGGATGTAAGGCATGTGTACGTGTAGGAAGAGAGGAAAGTGATTGGTTCTCAGTGAATGTAGGTTTGCGGCAGGGGTGTGTGATGTCTCCATGGTTGTTTAATTTGTTTATGGATGGGGTTGTAAGGGAGGTAAATGCAAGAGTCCTGGAAAGAGGGGCAAGTATGAAGTCTGTTGGGGATGAGAGAGCTTGGGAAGTGAGTCAGTTGTTGTTCGCTGATGATACAGCGCTGGTGGCTGATTCATGTGAGAAACTGCAGAAGCTGGTGACTGAGTTTGGTAAAGTGTGTGGAAGAAGAAAGTTGAGAGTAAATGTGAATAAGAGCAAGGTTATTAGGTACAGTAGGGGTGAGGGTCAAGTCAATTGGGAGGTGAGTTTGAATGGAGAAAAACTGGAGGAAGTGAAGTGTTTTAGATATCTGGGAGTGGATCTGTCAGCGGATGGAACCATGGAAGCGGAAGTGGATCATAGGGTGGGGGAGGGGGCGAAAATTTTGGGAGCCTTGAAAAATGTGTGGAAGTCGAGAACATTATCTCGGAAAGCAAAAATGGGTATGTTTGAGGGAATAGTGGTTCCAACAATGTTGTATGGTTGCGAGGCGTGGGCTATGGATAGAGATGTGCGCAGGAGGATGGATGTGCTGGAAATGAGATGTTTGAGGACAATGTGTGGTGTGAGGTGGTTTGATCGAGTAAGTAACGTAAGGGTGAGAGAGATGTGTGGAAATAAAAAGAGCGTGGTTGAGAGAGCAGAAGAGGGTGTTTTGAAATGGTTTGGGCACATGGAGAGAATGAGTGAGGAGAGATTGACCAAGAGGATATATGTGTCGGAGGTGGAGGGAACGAGGAGAAGAGGGAGACCAAATTGGAGGTGGAAAGATGGAGTGAAAAAGATTTTGTGTGATCGGGGCCTGAACATGCAGGAGGGTGAAAGGAGGGCAAGAAATAGAGTGAATTGGAGTCATGTGGTATACAGGGGTTGACGTGCTGTCAGTGGATTGAAGCAAGGCATGTGAAGCGTCTGGGGTAAACCATGGAAAGCTGTGTAGGTATGTATATTTGCGTGTGTGGACGTGTATGTATATACATGTGTATGGGGTGGGTTGGGCCATTTCTTTCGTCTGTTTCCTTGCGCTACCTCGCAAACGCGGGAGACAGCGACAAAGCAAAATAAAATAAATAAAATATCTATATATATCTTTCTTTCATACTATTCGCCATTTCCCGCGTCAGCGAGGTAGCGTTAAGAACAGAGGACTGGGTCTCTGAGGAAACATCCTCATCCAGCCCCCTTCTCTCTTCCTTCCTTTGGAGAAAAAAAAAAAGAAAAAAAGAAAGAGAGAGGGGAGGATTTCCAGCCCCCCCCTGCTCCCTTCCCTTTTAGTCGCCTTCTACGACACGCAGGAAATACGTGGGAAGTATTCTTTCTCCCCTATCCCCAGGAATATATATATATATATATATATATATATATATATATATATATATATATATATATATATATATATATATATATATATATCTTTCTTTCATACTATTCGCCATTTCCCGCATTAGCAAGGTAGCGTTAAGAACAGAGGACTGGGCCTTTGAGGGATTATCCTCACCTGGCCCCCTTCTCTGTTCCTTCTTTTGGAAAATTAAGAAAAAAAAAGAAGGGCAGACAGTATGAATTATGTACAGATGTATATATGTATATGTCTGTGTGTGTATATATATGTATACATTGAGATGTACAGGTATGTATATGTGCATTTGTGGACGTGTATGTATATACATGTGTATGTGGGTGGGATGGGCCATTCTTTCGTCTGTTTACTTGCGCTACCTCGCCAACGCGGGAGACAGCAACAAAGTATAATAGATATAAAATATATGTATATATACTGCATTACCTCTCTATATTTGTATGAAATGAAGGTTGCTTATTTTACTGAATATTATTACTATAAAAGCAGAAAAAAATATCATTGATATCAACAATTACTGGCAATAATAATGATGATATTATTAGTACAATTTATCCTTGGGGATAGGGGAGAAAGAATACTTCCCACATATTTCCTGCGTGTCGTAGAAGGCGACTAAAAGGAAAGGGAGCGGGGGGCTGGAAATTCTCCCCTCTTTTTTTTTTTATTTTCCAAAGGAAGGAACAGAGAAGGGGGCCGGGTGAGGATGTTTCCTCAGAGGCCCAGTCCTCTGTTCTTAATGCTACCTCGCTGATGCGGGAAAGGAAAGTATATGATACCATGAATTAAGAGGTTGGTGTGAGAGGAAGACCACCTGTGACATAGGATGATAGAGTGGAAGAGTACTGGGAGAGAAAAGGTGGAAGAATGCATGGATTGGTGTATGCAAGGGAAGCCTGTAAGAACTGGAATGAGCGGAGACTTTTTCCTTGATAGGAGTTCCTGGAAGGGAATGGGAGTCAGAGATACAGATAGGTAGACAGATAGAATTATGGATACTGTATAAGCAATAAAGAATGCATCCATTTTATTCCCTACACACCATAGAAGGCAACTAAGAGGGGTGGAAGCAGGTGGCTGAAAACCCTCTCCTTGCATTTAGATTTTTATAAGTTTGAACAGAAGAAGCAACCAGGGGAAGAGTGCTCATCCTCCCCAAAGGCTCAGGCAGGGATGTCTGAATGTGTATGGATGTAACCAAGATGGGAAGGGATATTACTTTATTATTTCAAGTTTAAAAGACTTTCATTGTTATATTTCAAATTTGAGACTTTTGGAAAATAGAATTGGTTCTAAACCTCTAATGGGCTTATTTTTTGAGCTGATTACGTATCTGGGGTTCAAGTATTGTTTGAGAGTCATTTTAGTCATGTATGAAAGCGTTTGAATTAGTAAATGTTTAAGATACTATGTGATTATTCACTTCATGATTTTAGGTATTTGCCAGACAGAGAAAGAATAATGAGATATCATAACTAAGGTTGATTACATTACTATCTCAAGTATAGAAACCTTTCAGTATTTGATATTTCAAATTTGATGAAAAAAATTTTAGCCTGAGAATACCCTGTACTATTTATTACATGCAGTGTTTATTATATTTAAAAATCATTTGTTTCTTCACCTACTTTTCATGCTGATGACTATTCTGGGGTTGCAATATTGTCTGGAGCCCTGAGAATCCTGTAATTAAGCATTCAAATATTTTCATGATTAAAATAAAATGAGAATTTACATAAGTGCTTAGTATCTGTTGGCCAGAGGAAGAGTCATGATATATTTACTTTATCATTTCAAGAATAACCACTTTTATTATGTTATATTCCAATTATCAAACCATTCTTTTCTCTTGAAAAATATAATTATTCAAAATCTTTCATGCTGAACACGATTCTGGGGTGGAAATATTTTGTGGAACACTGAACCCTATAATTAAACATTCGAGTGATTACAGAATTAATAAGATCATGGGAATTCTCTTCAAATTTATTTGGCATGTGTGGGCAAGAGGAAGCATTATGACATTCTACAATATCATTTCAAGTACAGAAGACTTTCATTATATTTCCATTCTGAAGCAAAGCCTTACCCCATCTACAAAGTACCCTGAAGTATTATTTGCTATTATTCTTAGAAAACAGTTTTACTCCAAAATCTCAGTATTACACAAATTCTTCATGATGAATATGGTCCAGGGATTGAAATATTGTAGGAGCCATTAAATCCTGCAATTAAGCATTTATTTCATGAGGATTTAAAATTTGCATGAGAATTCGCTTCATTGATGTTTCCCACCCAGAGCAAGCATTATGATTTATTTTACATTGTCATTTCGGGTGTAGAAGACTTTCATCGCGATATAGTTCAATGACGCTTTTCGAATTATCGTTTCAAGTGCAGAAGACTCACTTTTTTGTATTTCAATGTTGCAGCAAGAACTTCTTTTGTCTAAAAATCACCCGGCAATTTTTTCCTCATTTTTCTTTGGAAACTAGATGTTCTTCGCATCTTCAGAGGAATATATATTCATGATGAATGTGATCCTAGAGAAAAAATATAATTAACGGGCCAATAAGTTCTGTAATTAGGTATTTAAGTGATTAGAAGATTTAAAACTTCCATGAGAATTCGCTTTATATTTAAGTAGAAAAAGTCGGCTTGAGAAAGCATCATGATTTTTTTACATTATCATTTCAAGTATGAGAGACTTTCATATTATACTCAATGAACGTTTTAAAAACTCTCATCATTACCATTTTGATTACATGACCCATTTTCTCCTAAGAAATGTTTCTTCCCGAGGATCGTATTCAAGATGAAGAATAGGAGATATATGAAGGTTCTGAGGCAAATTTATTTGCAAAAGAAAGCTAGGAAACAATGCAGGGAATTTGACCCCCCCCCCCACCCCCCCAAAAGGTCAAAATTGCAATACAACTTAAAAGAAAGTATTTTACACTTGTAATGATAATGTAAAATACAATTTTTTCTCAGCACCTAATGATGTTTCCAGCAGTACGAGAATTTATAGTCAAGTGCTGTTGTCATAATCATTAGTATTTGTGCTGCGCAAATTATAGATTTCTGCTTTCAATCCCCTATTCCCGGTGGCCGATGTATTATGACTACAGGGAAGGATCATCTATTATTCCCTCACAGTATGTTCCCTTAGTTCTTCTACGGGTTTCTATATTGTCTTATAATCAAAATGAACGGAAATGAATTGGTTATAGATCATGTACGCATGTTTGGATATCAAGAAAAATAGTAATAAGCATCTCTCATCATCCAAGCCCCATCAATTGCTTCTCACGCAGACTGTATGACTGTGCGTATGTTGCTGATATTGATACTGTATGTTGCTGATATTGATACTTATCTTGCTGATATTGATACTATATGTTGCTGATACTGATCGAGGGAATTTGCATTTACTAAAGAGATGATGTCTCCCTTAGTTTCGATTCTATGACATTCTTCAACGGAATATAGATTGATATATTGACCGGTAAACTTTAGCTGGAGTCATTTATTTTATTATATAATGGCTAGTTGATTATTTGTTTGCTTACAGGAGTTATATTGAATAGTAAACATTCGGGATTACTGAGGTCAGTAAGCTATTGTCTGCTCGTTAAGGTTTGATATTACGCAGACTCTTGTCTGCAGATTCTGTTAAATGATTTAATCATACGTAAGTCGTTTTACAAACTTACATTTTCCCAGAGTAAATAACTAAAGCTGGTGATGAATATGGTAACTTGAGAATTGCTCGTTGGCAACTCTGCAGTTCTGGCAGAGTAAATATATAAATAACTTTCATATTTCCTCCTAACTTTCTTCATGACAAGAACAGTTAGAATATTTTATATTGATGTAAACTGATAACAAAAAGAGATTTAAGCATTTGTCTTAAAAGCGCAGAGAAAAATAAGCCACAAACTGGTTACGGCAGAGTCCCGTTAGGAGCCCTACACCGACCCGCCAGGTATGCTTCATCGGCGTGAGATTTTCGCGGTCTTGTTAAACTATCACCTGTGGTTTTACGGACGTTGTATGAGGTTTAATTGATTTCAATTAAGAAATCAATATATATCCTTGTGTTTGCGTGGTACCAGATATTCATTTGTTTTAGTGCTTTGCCATAGTTAACGCTTGTTTACGGCAGTCACCGCATACATCAGCCTATTGACTTTTCTAAGTAACTGATTACATGAATATTGTTAACCGCGGCATAGTACTTCCAAGGTAACAAAAAATGATGAGAGAGGTACTAGTGACCTACAACCGCAGCGAGAAACACTGTTACCGTGTTTAGAGATGAGCCTCTGAGCCAGTCATATTTGGATGGTGAAGGGAGGCGGACGTTGCACCAGGGGCTCTGTGAACAACACGCCTTTTTTTTTTTTCATTACTCTTTTGGTGTGTGATTCGTTTGCCACGTTGCATGAAGAGAATTGAAACACATCTCTCAAATGCGTATCTCGTTTTGTCGACTGCCTATCACAAGCAGGCTAGAATGAGTAGTTCATGACAGATAAAGCTCATGGGAATGCGATTGTAAGGTCAGGATTGCTCACGCCAGTAGACACTTCCAAGAAAGTTCAGTGTTTCAGGTTAACGGAAATCTTATAGCGTTCACAATTCAAGTTCATGGGAACGAGGTAGGAAGTTCAAAAGTTTCCAGGCTCCAGGAGCCGGAAGTTTCAAACGGATCAAGCTCGAGAGGAAGTTCAAGATCATTCAAGCTTGCGGGCACGCGACTGGGGCTTCAGAATACTGCAAGTTTGAGGGTTTCTGATAGGAAGTTCTAACAGTTAAACGTTATGGAAACCTGACAGGAAGTTCAAAACTTATAAACTGGAATTCGCAAGAAGCTCAGAACTGTTTTCACGATTATAAGTGACTTATGATAAGTTTTAGTGAACTGCTTTAAGAAATAGTTAAAAAATACGCGGGAGAACAGCTAAAGACAAATACGTATAAGAACAGCAAAAAAAGGACACTTCGAACAATAGCATTTTGTAAAACACCTAATTTAAAGAACAACATTAGTTGGAAAACATTAAAGAACACACGCAAAAACAGTAGAACATCCAAGATTTCTCACTGCTGTGCCGCATGTTCTACTGGTCTCCAGTAACTCGTCATGAAGCTACGTAACTTAAGGTGAGAACTTAATTAGTTATTGTAGATTGTAGAAGTAGGTATAGTCGCTGGGCAGCTGTATATTGTAGTTCGAGGTATGATACGTTGTTTACTGAACAGTCTGGTAGTGTGGGGATGTTTAGCAAGGGTAGGATGATGGCGGAGGAATGATTTTGGTGGATGATGGTAGTTATGATGCAAATTTTGGTTAGGAAAATTGTTGTCAAAGTTTGGATGACTGGATAAAAGATTATGATCACATTAGGGGGTCATGTGCGGTAATAGGCGTAGTAGATAGGACCGTCATTTCTATCTGAGCTCTTGGGTCACATTAACAAGGTAACGGTTGTTACCTCGTCCTATAGAATATTTATCTTAGTTATATTGTTCAAGAGTGAACTCCCGCACCGGGGTAGCCTAAGGAAGAACGTTTTAAACCGATAAAAAGCTGTTGTAATTAGTAAACACTTTCATGTAATCTTGTCTTATTCTGACATGGTGTCCTTGAACAGCTGTGCGTAAATCTTTAAATTTTGAAAGATCTGAGTAATGCTAGTGTTCAACTGAAGTGAAGATTTCTAATATACTTTGTGATTAGCCTATGTGATAAATTGTGTAGCTTGAAGCCTTCCGAAACATACTACTTGGTACGTTTCCTTTAGTATATATATATATATATATATATATATATATATTTATATACACAGAGAGAGAGAGAGAGAGAGAGAGAGAGAGAGAGAGAGAGAGAGAGAGAGAGAGAGAATATACTTTTTTCATATTTAATCGCCGTTTCTGCGCTATCGCCAAGAAGAGACGAAGAGGCACATCCGCTTATTCATTCTCTAGCTGACAACTGAACCAGGGCACGTGAAGCATCCGGTATTAACTATGGTAAGGTATGTGGGGCCTGGAAGTGGATAAGGAGCTGTGGTTTCCATGCATTACATATGACAGCTAGAGAATGGATGACAGCGGATGTGACCTTCCTTGCGTCTGTTCCTAGCGCTACCTCGCTAACGCGGGAAACAGCAAAGTATATATATATATATCCTTTTCAAGTGTTTGTGCGTTATTCTTCCACGGGCGACCCGTAGCACTTGGAGGCCCGAAATTTTGGTGTACTTAGGATAAGGCAGTTTTAAGCTACCACACTATGGCTCTTGAGGCCTTTTCGAGGCCACCATATACCCCCATTTTATTCCGATCATTGCCGGGTATCCAAGCTAATATATATATATATATATATATATATACATATATATATATATATATATATATATATATATATATATATAAATGGCTGTTGGAGGGTATTATGTTTTCTATGAAAGTGCGCGTTCATATGCACTTTATTCGTATATATATATATATATATATATATATATATATATATATATATATATATATATATATATATGGGTGGGAGGTCATGTCAAATTGTAGTAATCGTTGGTAAATATTGGAAAAATGATTTTGATCTTAAGTACGGGTTCCTCATTGCCAAGTTGGTCCGCACATGGGAAAGGGGTTAGCTTTCGCTTGTCACTGCTTTAAGTGTTATACCTTGTTTGGATAATGGGTCTTCCTCGCGGCTCCTGCTTCGCTTTGCACTTGGCTGTTGCGAAGTTGCTTATAGAGGTCGTTGTGGCGTGTTGAACGCGTTGGCTGGGTGTTGTATTGCCGTCTTCTGGGGAAAGAAGCGTTGGTGTTAGTGTGGCTGTAGGTTTCATGATACTTCCCCCACATGATGTCAACATCGTCTTCAGTCGTCACCTGAGTCTAGTGATAACGTGTTGCCCACCAACCGAAATTTCGCTTCGCCGAGTCACTAAAAGTGGCCGATGAGGCTTGGTGTGTGTGTCTGCTTGTGCTGGGAGATGGTTGGGGGCGAGGGACCACAACGCTGATAAATGAGCATTGCGCCCGAGAGACGGAAGGGGCTAGGATGGCAGGCAGCGGTCAGCCATGTTAGTAAAGAATGAGGTCAAGCGTGTTTTGGCCATGTGTATGAAAGTAAACAATCTGAGATGAAATGGAGGTGTTCTTGGAGGATGCTGGTGTCTTGTCTCATTGGAATCCCCACATCACAAGCGTGGGACAAGGATGCGTCGTCGTCTTGAACGTGTCAGACGTGTAAAAAAAAAAAAAAAAAAAAGTGTTCTCTAAGCGTCTCCTTCCTAGTTGGCGAGCAGCGGCGGGTGGTAGACCAAGCAGTAAGTCATGGTGCCATTTTAGCGTGGGTGTCACGTAGGCAAAACCTTGAACCCATGATACTTCCAGGCCCTGGGGCACGTTAACTGTCACCTGAGTTTGACATTAGTCTTCGTGACAAGTGTCACACATGCCCTACGCTGTGATGTACGAAGGTGGTAGAAGATAATGTGGTCACTCAAGACAAAAAATTCATACGTGATCTGCCATCTTATATTATTGCTCTGACCTGGCTGTGACCTGACCTGGTGATGATTGCTAGTTCCTGTCGGGCAGGCAGGTGACGTGCGATAGCAGCAGGGTCGGCATGTTGTACGACTTCCTTGGAACTTCAGTATATTCCAGTGATTTGATTTGAATTGGTTTGCGTTGCCTCCTCTGGGTCATTTAACATTTCAGTTGGTGTTGGACCGACCGTTACCCATCCTCAGACGGTAGCGCTGTGTGTGTGTGTGTGTGGGTCAGTGTCCTGCTGGTGTTCACCTTCACGACCGGAGCCCTGACCTTGTGATCATAGGCACCGTGGGAAACATTATCACTGAGTCACTGTTCACTGTAAACTTACCTGTAAATAATTTGATACGTAAGAGTTCATGTATTATGTTGAATTTACAGTAATGTATTATTATATTGTCAGGACATCTGTTTGCCTCTTCGATTAAAATTCCTGCTTCAGCCATTTAGCTATATATTGTTTTGTTTTATTTTTTTTAACTATTTCATAATGGGAGAACTTAGGTATATTAAACAAGAGCGTATAACAGCAGAAAGGGTTGCAGGTTTAATGGCCTTCGCCACAGGTTCACTGACCGTTCGTTAAACCCAACAAACCAACCAAATTCCTTGTAAGCCACTGGTGCATATTGTCTGGCTCAGACGAAACCTGGCGGTGTTCCGGGTAATGTTGTAGTGTCTTGTGGTGAAAAAGTGTGTCAGGTGTCGTTCTTGGTAATCACCACATGGAATCTGCTTCAACTTCCTCCGTAAGAACTTGGGTCGGAGGAGACTTGCTGCCACTCTACTTTCTCCTCAACGCTGGTGAAGTTGTACCTATCATGGATGTGGTTTACCTCGGTCCTAATATTATACTCTTAGTGGATTTGTTTCAAATGGAATGTATTTCCGATACGTTTCGAAGATCGTCTTAGCTGATGAAGTTGTTTGTTTCCTTGATATGGTTCCTGGCCCACCATGTTCACTGTGTGCTGTATCATCATCTCAGGGATGTACGTACCTGTTCCACTGTCTCTGTTCCGTTTTGACCATTACATTTTCTGTTCCTTTTTAACCATTACGTTCCCTATTCCTTTTACAGTGTCACTGTTACCTTACTGTTCCTTTGTTCTCGCAGCTCGCATTCATAATGTCAAAAGTAAATTTGTTCATTAAAAAGGAAGTGAAGTTTTCATTGTTCATTTGCATGGCTTTAACGATGTGTTAATTCATATGGTTTGAATGGATGGCCTGTTCACATGGTTCTAACTTTTTTATTCATATGGATTTAGCGTTTTTTTCCATTGAAATGGTTCTGACGATTTCTTCATTCAGATGATTCAAACGGCTCGTTCAATCACATGGTTCTAAGTACTTGTTCATTCACATAGTTCTTATGTTTTTTCCATTCACACGTTCGAACGTTTTTTAATTCATATGGTTCTGATGGCTTATTCAATCACATGGCTCTAACAAAATGTTCATTCACATGGTATTAACAGAATGTTCACTCACATGGTATTAACAGAATGTTCATTTACGTGGTATTAACAATGTTCTTTCACATGGCTCTAACAAAATGTTCATTCACATGGCTCTAACAGAAAGTTCATTCACATGGCTCTTACAGAAAGTTCATTCACATGGCTCTAACAGAAAGTTCATTCACATGGCTCTTACAGAAAGTTCATTCACATGGCTCTAACAGAAAGTTCATTCACATGGCTCTTACAGAAAGTTCATTCAAATGGTGTAAAAGGTTTTATCATTCATATGGTTTGCTCAAGTACTTGGTTCTGCCGGTTTGTTCATTAACATGGTTTTGACAGCTTGTTCAGTCACATGGTTCCGAGTGTTCAGTCACATGGTTATTGTGACTGTTCAGTCACATGCCTCTGACTGTTGACTTCCATGGGTTTAACTTCCTTTACATGGTTCTGACTCTTCAGTCACATGGCTCTGACTGTTCATTTTACTTTGTTCTGACTGTTCATTCACATGGTTCTAACTGTTCAGTCACTTTGTTCTGACTGTTCAGTCACATGGTTCTGACTGTTCACTCACATGGTTCTGACTGTTCAGTCACATGGTTCTGGTGGATACTAAACTTTTCCTCCAGATTTAGTAAAAGCGACTTTCTCTTCAAGTGGCGTTTTCTCCACATGCGTCTGGCCCGTGGCTCTGGTGGGGGTGGGTTAGGGGGGGTTTGGAGCTCCGCCGTTGGCGTCAATGGAAGTTGTATGGCCAGTGTTGCCATACGCTGGGTGGCCGCCACTGGCAGCCAGAAGCATTCCGTCCTCAGTGTGTCGAGTTAACGTTAGATCGCTGAGGAGAGTTGTTGTCACTGGGCACGAAGGAAAGTTAGATCAGCAGGCAGTTAGGAGAGTTGCCAGACACTAAGAAAAGTTAGATCAGCAGGCAGTAAGGAGAGTTAGCAGGCACGAAGGAAAGTTAGATCACCAGGAAGTAAGGAGAGTTAGCAGGCATTAGGGAAAGTGAGATCACCAAGCAATACGGAGAGTTACTAGACACTAAGGAAAGTTAGATCACCAGGCAATAAGGAGAGTTAGCAGGCACGAAGGAAATTTAGATCACCAAGCAGTTAGGAGAGTTACCAGACACTAAGGAAAGTTAGATCAGCAGGCAGTAAGGAGAGTTACTAGACACTAAGGAAAGTTAGATCACCAGGCACTAAGGAGAGTTAGCAGGCACGAAGGAAAGTTAGATCACCAAGCAGGAAGGAGAGTTGCCAGGCTTTACGGAAAGTGAGATCACCAAGCAGTAAGGAGAGTTACTAGACACTAAGGAAAGTTAGATCACCAAGCAGTAAGGAGAGTTAACTCAGCACACAGAGAACATTACAGAAGCTATTATGTGTTTTATTTACATAGGCTAGATATATTGTATGTTACGAAGATGAAGTAATTGTGTTATGTGTTTACATTAATTCCACTGTTTACTTTTTACGTCCCATCCTTTCTTGATGCATCTTGGGAAGTGATCATCGTAGAAATACAGGAAAGGGACAGAGTTGTTCATTGAAATATATTTTGGAATGATAGCATAATTCATGTTGGCAGGTTTCTCATACTTAATTTTCTAGTTCAAGATGGATTATATATATATATATATATATATATATATATATATATATATATATATATATATATATATATATATATATATATATTTTTTTTTTTTTTTTTTTTTTTTTTTCTTTTACACTATTCGCCATTTCCCGCGTTAGCGAGGTAGCGTTAAGAACAGAGGACTGGGCCTTTTTTGAAATATCCTCACCTAGCCCCCTAATATATATATATATATATATATATATATATATATATATATATATATATATATATATATATATATATATATCGCAAAAAATCACAGTAGTGCGAGCGATCTAGAAAATGCTTGTAATCCACAGGAAAATGAAACACGATAAGTTCCCAAGTGCACTTTCGTGTAATGATTACATCATCAGGGGAGATGCAAGAAAGAGATATGGCAGTCAGTTGATATATAGTGAAAAGACGTAGCCATACTCGCTTCCATAAGGTGGAAAGATTATAGGAGTTGGGTGTGGGAGGACAGGAACAGACATCGAAACAGCCAACCCACGAGTTGGCAACGCTGAAACTAACTGTTGGAAGTAGTTAGTGGCCTGTCTGTCGGACGCTGAGCGCCTAGCCCTTGCCCAGAGGACGGGACAAGCAAGGAGAGAGAGAGAGAGAGAGAGAGAGAGAGAGAGAGAGAGAGAGAGAGAGAGAGAGAGCAGCTTTCTCGTGAAGAGAAAGTTGTTCAAGTTGGAATTACAGCGGTAGTGAATGAGGTAAACTGCTTCTCATGGAACTCTGTCGAGTCTCGTATGCAGGGCAGGGTGACCCGTGGGTACGGCTCTGGCACCTGGATAGTTAACTAAGTATCGTGTCTCATGTTGGTGTTGGTGTGTCGTGTTGGTGATGATGGTCGTGTGTCGTGTTGGTGATGATGGTCATGTGTCGTGTTGGTGTTGGTGTGTCGTGTGTCGTGTGTCGTGTTGGTGATGATGGTCATGTGTCGTGTTGGTGATGATGGTCATGTGTCGTGTTGGTGTTGGTGTGTCGTGTGTCGTGTTGGTGATGATGGTCATGTGTCGTGTTGGTGATGATGGTCATGTGTCGTGTTGGTGATGATGGTCATGTGTCGTGTTGGTGATGATGGTCATGTGTCGTGTTGGTGTTGGTGTGTCGTGTGTCGTGTTGGTGATGATGGTCATGTGTCGTGTTGGTGATGATGGTCATGTGTCGTGTTGGTGTTGGTGTGTCGTGTGTCGTGTTGGTGATGATGGTCGTGTGTCATGTTGGTGATGGTGTTGGTGATGGTCGTGTGTCGTGCTGGTGATGACGGTCGTGTGTCGTGTTGGTGATGGTGTGTCGTGTTGGTGTGTCGTGTTGGTGATGATGATCGTGTGTCGTGTTGGTGATGGTGTTGGTGAGGGAGCAGGTGAGGTTGGTGACTGGTGTACCAGGTATGAGGGGGGACCCTAGCATAGATCCCCCACTGAGGAGGACCCCCTTGGGTTACCACCATGTAGGCTCTCCCCCTCCTCCTCCCCGCCGTCCCTCCCTCTCTCCTTCCCCATACCTCCACCCACAACCCCTGCTCTTTCCCCTCCGTGTGGGTGTGACGCGCAGGTGTCACCATTGATGGTCGCGGCGTTACGTTACGCCAGAGTACTGTGGACGCCGTTACCTCCCGTCTTTAGATTGCCATATCCACCCCCACCTCAACTCAGAGCTATGGGCCCCGCTGGCCGTGGTGACGACGACAGCTTCCAGCCATGACCGGTAGAGGGCTACCAGCTAAGGGCGGTGTCGCCTGTCTCACCACCGCCGTTTCTGGTGGGTCCACCTGTTGCTCCACCCCCAGGGCTGCTTTACCGTCTCAGACGCTCGCCCGGAAAACCATCATAACAGAGACTCGCTCCCTGCATACATGTGTCGAACGGCTGAACATTGTGCCATTCTGGGCCTCGGGTGGGTGGTACGCTAGACCATCCTTTGCATCAATCCTGCAAGGTATTTTTTGTCTACGTGTTTTCCGTCCGGCGTGTTGCCTGAGGGAGTGGAGGATGGGAGAGAGCCTCTACTTCGCTATTCTTACTCTGCTACTTTTAATAGGACTACATTAGACCGTGGGTTTGTGTAGTGTATGTATCTTTGTAACTTTGATGGCACGCGTACCTCTGTAGCTGCTCGCTGGTACACTACCAGGAGCCTTTCCTTAAATCAGTCACTCGATTCCTTATTGTCTTTTGTAACTATTTTATGTTTATTATCATTTATTCATTGATTAACTCAGTTTTCCTCTCTCTTGGTGTACACCTTGCCTTGTGGAGGAACTTATCTTCTGCTGACGAAGCTGAGGGAATGGCAGGTGCAGTGTATATATCATATATTTCATGCTTTTCGCCATTTCCCGCGTTAGCGAGGTAGCGTTAAGAACAGAGGACTGAGCCTTTTTGGGAATATCCTCACTTGGCCCCCTTCTCTGTTCCTTCTTATGGAAAACTAAGAACGAGAGGGGAGGATTTCCAGCCGCCCACTCCCTCCCCTTTTAGTTATGTCCTAATAACTGTTCAGTCCTGGACCTTACTGTAGTTCTCCCATGTCACTGTGTTTGATGACAGGGAGAGCTGGACGGAATATAAGATTCATCCAAAATGATTTTAGACAAAGTTCCAATAACACAAGAGTGAGGACCTCTCGTCTGGTGGGGTTAGTCCCGGGTCTTCTGCAAGAACCACCATCATAATTCAGTCGTCAGTGACCCACTCTTCCAATAGGAAATTTTACGGACAGAGTGGATGTGACTACACAGGGATGATAGTTGGATGAGTGACGGTGGATGGATGAGTCTCATGACTCAGGGAGACTTTCATGACTCAGGGAGACTCATGATTCACGGTGACTCTCTCATGACTCAGAGACGCTCGCGTGACTCAGGGAGACTCATACTGGTTTGGACTGGGGTCAAAGTCATGACAATTGGACTTCAAAGGAGACAGACACAGAGTAATACATTTGGATGATAATATTAAACAAATATAAGAATGCTTGATGATCCAGTATCTGAAACACAGGAAGAAAACGATCTTTAATTTGACCATCACCAGTGACCTACTGCACGTAAAGCGATACCTGTTTGAATATAGTAAAGCAAACAGAAAATGAGATTTGATTGCGAGAGAAATGAACCATAAAATGGAGGACAAAATTATCCCCTCACTAACACGACGGAAGATGCATTACTTCCCTCACAACGCAAAGTAAGACGCAGTACTTCCCTCACAACGCAAAGTAAGACGCAGTACTTCCCTCACAACGCAAGGTAAGATGCAGCACTTCCCTCACAACGCAAGGTAAGACGCAGTACTTCCCTCACAACGCAAGGTAAGACGCAGTACTTCCCTCACAACGCAAGGTAAGACGCAGTACTTCCCTCACAACGCAAGGTAAGACGCAGTACTTCCCTCACAACGCAAGGTAAGACGCAGTACTTCCCTCACAACGCAAGGTAAGACGCAGTACTTCCCTCACAACGCAAGGTAAGACGCAGTACTTCCCTCACAACGCAAGGTAAGACGCAGTACTTCCCTCACAACGCAAGGTAAGACGCAGTACTTCCCTCACAACGCAAGGTAAGACGTAGTACTTCCCTCACAACGCAAGGTAAGACGCAGTACTTCCCTCACAACGCAAGGTAAGATGCAGTACTTCCCTCACAACGCAAGGTAAGATGCAGTACTTCCCTCACAACGCAAGGTAAGACGCAGTACTTCCCTCACAACGCAAGGTAAGACGCAGTACTTCCCTCACAACGCAAGGTAAGACGTAGTACTTCCCTCACAACGCAAGGTAAGACGCAGTACTTCCCTCACAACGTAAGGTAAGATGCAGTACTTCCCTCACAACGCAAGGTAAGATGCAGTACTTCCCTCACAACGCAAGGTAAGACGCAGTACTTCCCTCACAACGCAAGGTAAGATGCAGTACTTCCCTCACAACGCAAGGTAAGATGCAGTACTTCCCTCACAACGCAAGGTAAGACGCAGTACTTCCCTCACAACGCAAGGTAAGATGCAGTACTTCCCTCACAACGCAAGGTAAGATGCAGTACTTCCCTCACAACGCAAGGTAAGATGCAGTACTTCCCTCACAACGCAAGGTAAGACGCAGTACTTCCCTCACAACGCAAGGTAAGACGTAGTACTTCCCTCACAACGCAAGGTAAGACGCAGTACTTCCCTCACAACGCAAGGTAAGACGTAGTACTTCCCTCACAACGCAAGGTAAGACGCAGTACTTCCCTCACAACGCAAGGTAAGACGTAGTACTTCCCTCACAACGCAAGGTAAGACGCAGTACTTCCCTCACAACGCAAGGTAAGACGCAGTACTTCCCTCACAACGCAAGGTAAGACGTAGTACTTCCCTCACAACGCAAGGTAAGACGTAGTACTTCCCTCACAACGCAAGGTAAGACGTAGTACTTCCCTCACAACGCAAGGTAAGACGCAGTACTTCCCTCACAACGCAAGGTAAGACGTAGTACTTCCCTCACAACGCAAGGTAAGACGTAGTACTTCCCTCACAACGCAAGGTAAGACGCAGTACTTCCCTCACAACGCAAGGTAAGACGCAGTACTTCCCTCACAACGCAAGGTAAGACGTAGTACTTCCCTCACAACGCAAGGTAAGACGTAGTACTTCCCTCACAACGCAAGGTAAGACGCAGTACTTCCCTCACAACGCAAGGTAAGACGCAGTACTTCCCTCACAACGCAAGGTAAGACGTAGTACTTCCCTCACCAACACAGTGAGAGAAAGAATACCTCCCTCTCCATCCCATTCGTCAGAATTTGTGTTAAAAACAACACTTACTTTCTCGTCATCAAACAATGTAAATCATAGAAAAAAAAACTAGAACACATGCAAAGATGAGACACAAAAGCAATGCCGCTTGTTAAAAGAGAAGCTTAGGATGAAAGAGCCGAAGATCTAGAATGAATTACTCTGGAGGAAGACACACAAGCCACGGAGCAGATCCAGTGGAAGTTTTCCAAGTTTTTTTTTTTATAACTTCCGCCATACGATTTACGTCATCATCTTCCTCACATCAGACAGGTATGATGGCCAGAAATACCGGTATAAAGATAAGAAGTAACAAAACAAGATGGTTTGTGAACGATAATATTTTTTTTCTTTAGGAAACCGGAACTACTTACTTACCACCAGATGCTGTCAAAGTGAAGGTTGTTATCACATCAAGACCACAACGGGACAATTACTTTAATGACGCTAATTATATGTAAAAAAAAAAACTACGTTTGACTGTAATAAGGTCACACATATTATTAGTGAAAAAAGAAATTGTTTCAGTTTGAGAGTGTCATACGGTTAAGTGTTAAGATGTGAAGTGAAAAGATGTTGATAAACATCTTTTCTCTTTATAGATTATAAGTTTTGTTGTTCCCTCCGCAGATAATGACCATCCAGCGTGTGTAATGATACCAGACTGTGTCTCCCATTCATCATCCCTCATAAGATTTCCATCTCATTATATTCTGTCTGTATTACATGGTCTTCCTTCATGTTACTACCCCTCTGGTGTATTGAGGGACGTTATATAAGGGCGGGAAGGAACCTTCGTCTTAAATCATTGTCTCCATCTATGTAAGACACACCATAACTCTCCTCCAGCAGACAACCTGGTCATATAGGATTCAGGTCATACATTTCCTACGTCATCGTCCTTGAGACACTGCGTGCCACCTCCCACAACCAGACAGGAACCTCTCTTGTCATGAGACCCGACCCCACCCCCTACACACACACCGACCCAGCTGGGTCACACACCGGACAAACAGGTTTCGTACAAGACCGTCTGGTCTCGCCAGTAAAGTTGTGTGCTTGCAAACGAGGCCATTGTGTTGACATATAAGTGAATTGAGGACAATGTTTATGTTGCATATAACTCCTCCTTCCCCACCTCATTGTCTTTCGCTATATATATATATATATATATATATATATATATATATATATATATATATATATATATATATAACCTTAGGGATGGAGAGGAAAGAATCCTGCCCACGTATTCCCTGCATGTCGTAGAAGGCGACGAAGACGGCTAGGAGGTGAGGCTGAAGATCCTCCCTCCTGTTTGTACTTTTTCAAAGATGGAAATAGAGAAGGCGGCCAAGTGAGGATTTTTTCCCTCCGAGGCTCAGTCGTCTTTTCCTCACGCTACTTCGCTAATGCGGAAAATGGCGAATATGCATGAAAGGATGATGTCTATATACTTACGTCTTCGTCCAGGAATCCCTACTATCTTAATGGAGTTCCTGCAGGGTTCAGGAAACCGGTCATGTCCTCCAGACGGTCCATACGTCATAACGTAGTGTGATCTGTGTGTGTGTGTGTTGGGGAGAGTGTGAGCCAGGTGAAGAGCGAGTGTTCGCTGGTACGTAGTTGCATCGTGGGATGTGTTCAGACTGGTGCTTGTAGCCATGTATTGATGGGTGATGCCCAGAGCATTGGCGGGAAAGTTTGACTCGTACTTGTCCGGATAGTGTGGTGTCACATGGGTGTATGTTTGGTGGGGTCGTGTTTGGTGGGGTCGTGTTTGGTGGGGTCGTGTTTGGTGGGGTCGTGTTTGGTGGGGTCGTATTTAAGAGTTAGCTGGGAGGGTGGTTGTTCCAATGCTTGTCGCGTCATTTTGGTGTGCTTGTGTTTGGTCAATGTTGGGTTTGTTTGGGGTTGGGGTGGGGGGGGGGAATCTTTGAGTAGAAGCTCTTGAAGGAAGATTAGTTTTTTCTTCCATTATTGGGGATTTAAGATTAGATATGGAGTGCTTTGGATGGGGGAAGGGGTGGGGGGACTAGTGCTGTTGCAGAGAACTGAGTGCCAAGCATACCCAGTTAGCATTGTATTAAGTGTATTCTTTTTTTTTTCGTTTAGTAGATGTTGAGAGTTTGTGGTTTTTAGCTTGCCAGTGATTTTTCTGATTTTTTTTCTTTGTGGTTTGCAGTTGAAGCGGATGAATTGTTTGTAGAGGATACTATATTATTTCCTTCCTTATCCAGATATGCTGCCAGAGCAGGGGAATTCGGTTTGTCTATTGCTCTTGTCTTGTGTTTGGTGTTGGGAGCGACTGTTCGTTCCAGTAGACGATGTGTGTTTGATTCGTGTCTGTGTTGGGTTAAGAGTGTTAAGGACTCGTGTGGAGATGCAAACATTCTCTCCTAGTTCATCCATTGTTCCAGTTGTGTAATGTAAAGCTGCATGTTTGTTGTCTGTGGTCAGCATATAAGCAAACGTTCATGTTGTTTACTGAAGGTATTGGGAGGTGCTGTGGGGAGGATGGGAAGAGAGTTGGAGAAAGAATCGCACCTTGGGGAACTGATGGCGAGTGGTTGTGTCTGAGATGGTGACTGTCTTTACTTAGTGAAGTGTGGAACTTGTGTAGAAAAGTTTGGGTTATACTTTATTCTATGTCCTTGTGGCTTGTGCTTATCTTGACTTGGTTAATGATGTTGGTGAAGTGTGAGACTGCTTCATTTATGGTTAGCAATATATATATATATATATATATATATATATATATATATATATATATATATATATATATATATATATATATATATATATATAAATATATATATATATATATATATATATATATATATATATATATATATATATATATATATATATATATATATATATATATATATATATATATGTTCATACTATTCGCCATTTCCCGCGTTAAGAACAGAGGACTGGGCCTTTGAGGGAATATCCTCACCTGGCCCCCTTCTTTGTTCCTTCTGCAGGGACTCGACTCTGTATGGTGTCTAGCCGCACTCCTGACCAGAGATAGATAGAAATAGATGAACAGATTGATAGATATATCTGTGACTGGCGCCACATACCGAGTTCGGCGGATGGCGGCAGCCGGTGTGTGTGTGTGTGTGTGTGTGTATGTGTGTGTGTCTTGGGGTGGGTGACTCTTCAAGTGGAGCCAAGGTCACTGGGTCACCAGCCAGGGGGAAGGTCAACTCCGTGTCATCCTTCCGTAAAAGGTCACGACTTAGTGCGCTGGAAGCTCCCCCTGACCCGTTAACCTGACCTGTTAGATGGGGCATCACCGCGATGACGCCCTTCACAGACGCAGCCGGCCGGGTACCGCACAGACTGTACAGGTCTCGGAATATGCGCGTCTTATTAATAACAACTTCCTTAATACCTTTATATATATATATATATATATATATATATATATATATATATATATATATATATATATCTATCTATCTGTCTATATCTATATATATATATATATATATATATATATATATATATATATATATATATATATATATATATATATATATATATTATCCCTGGGGATAGGGGAGAAAGAATACTTCCCACGTATTCCCTGCGTGTCGTAGAAGGCGACTAAAAGGGAAGGGAGCGGGGGGCTGGAAATCCTCCCCTCTCGTTTTTTTTTTTTAATTTTCCAAAAGAAGGAACAGAGAAGGAGGCCAGGTGAGGATATTCCCCCAAAGGCCCAGTCCTCTGTTCTTAACGCTACCTCGCTGTTGCGGGAAATGGTGAATAGTATGAAAGAAAAGAAAAAGAATATATATATATATATATATATATATATATATATATATATATATATATATATATATATATATATATATATATATATATATATATATATATATATATATGGACTTGATTTCTTTTCTGTATATTCAAGGTAAGGGAATGTTTATTCCGGCAGCACATACGGTGAAAGTAGGGAAATGAATATAAGAAAGATTCGTTAATTCATTTGTGAATGCTGCGTAGGGAGACGGGGTTGCCAGACGTCACCAGGGCAGGGGAAGCCAGGTCACAAGGCATAGTAAGGCGAGGACGTAAGTATTAGGGTCAGTCGGCAGGTACACTGGAGACTTCGATGACCTGGGGAGAGCTAGGTCAGGTGGGAGAGTCAATAGACATTTAATTTCCCCAGCGTCAGAGGGGGAGAAAACGGGAAGTTGTTGAAAGTCTTTGCTAAAGGTACAGACGAGTAAAGAGAATGGTGGTAGGGAAAGTGTGGCACAAAAATCGAGACAACAGTTCCATTAAGTGCTGGCATAACCTTAAAGTCTTCGTACGTATGTTTTCATCACATGTATATTACATTTAATACCACACATCTCACCACCATACAGCAGTTTGAAGCGAAGTATAAACATGATTACATGTAGACGCGGGAACGCTAGCCATAACATTATACATTTTATCCGCTCCAGTTTGGCTTTTGTGTGCTAGGGATTTTGTCCGTTGGTGAGTTAGTCTCTTCTTTTTATTATTTCCAGGAAATTTCTTAATGTTTTGAGGTGTTTTACTTCTCTTGCACTTAACGTTGCTGCCAGATCTTATACCGACGCTTCGAAGCTTCGGTGGAAATAGGAAATGGTTAAGATAGACTGATGCGCCTGGTGAATGATGCGCCTGGTGATTGGTGCGCCTAGTGAATGCTACGCTGAGCACACAACATATTGCTCCACTCAATTATATATTTGCTATTTGTTGAAACATTCTATATCATACACATTAAGTACATGTATGTACCATACACAATCATACACAATTCCTGTTGATCCATTCGCAATCATACACAACCATACATACGCTATGTTAAACTGTTCAGTATCATACATACACTGAATGTTGACCCATACGCAATCATACATGCACAGCCTGTTAAGCCATGCTATACCAAACATACTATCTCTGTTCATCCATACACTGTTATACATAAACCAACTGTTAAACCATACATTTTTATCCATGCATCATCTGTTGAATCAGACACATACACTAACAGGAAGGTTCCTAGTTACTCTTGTTGATGTCATCTTGAGAAATCATGAAATTTATATGCAAATTAATGAATTGTATGTTGAATAAGAGTGAAGAATGTGCAAAAAGTGATTCAATGAAAGTTTTTTATTGGTGAAATCTGAGTTTGTAGATATAAAGTGAAATATGTTATGAATTTAAAGGATATAAACATTATTGACTTGGAACACAAAGGTAGTTTATATATATTATATATATATATATATATATATATATATATATATATATATATATATATATATATATATATATTTATATGTATCTTTTTCTTTCAAACTATTCGCCATTTCCCGCGTTAGCGAGGTAGCTTTAAGAACAGAGGACTGGGCCTTTGAGGGAATATCCTCACCTGGCCCCCTTCTCTGTTCCTTCTTTTTGAAATTTAAAAAAAAAAAAAAAAGAGAGGGGAGGATTTCCAGCCCCACGCTCTCTCCCCTTTTAGTCGCCTTCTACGACACGCACGGAATACGTGGGAAGTATTCTTTCTCCCCTATCCCCAGGATATATATATATATATATATATATATATATATATATATATATATATATATATATATATATATATAGATAGATAGATAGATAGATAGATAGATAGATAGAGTGATAAATAGATAGACAGGTAAACAGATAGATACCATGATTATTCGTAAATTCAAATAACTGGGACGAACAAGTAAGGAGCTAAACCCCCCTCTATGTCTGACCATCCAGAGGTCAACAAACTCCAGATATTTACCAACATGATCGACTGTTAGCGCCAGTCATTTGAGATCCGGTTGTTTACACAGTGACAGTCTCAATGTGGGAGTGTATGTATGGTCGTGGGTAATGGGTCAGTGGGTCAACGCGTCGTGAACATGATGACTGAGGTCAGGAATGTGGGTTGGAACCCTTGGGGTAGGGGACCAGGGGGGGGGGGGCTTGTCTGGTCAAGGGGCAGGGTAGTTCCTGCTACGGGACCCCAGCACACTGGTGTGGTCAGGGAGGATCGACTTCTAACCTGTTTGTGTGTGTGTGTGTGTGTGTGTGTGTGTGTGTGTGTGTGTGTGTGTGTGTGATTACCTATTTGCACAGTACAGGGAGGGAATGTTACACTCGTGGGGGCCCCACTTCCTGAATTTTGTACCATTACAGAACGTTGTACAGTTCTGTATATTGTCCACCTCCACGGCCTCATCCCCCACTAGCATTATACTAAGAAGGTACATCTTCACAACTCGTCGACCAACATTCTTAGTTTTTTTTACGTCATCTAGTTTTTGTGTGTGTGTGTGTGTGTGTGTGTGTGTGTGTGTGTGTGTGTGTGTGTGTGTGCACTACAGACGACAGCATCAACAGTGAATTCAGAATCTGACATTATTGTCTTCTTCTTATATCTCCCGTAAGAAAAGCTTAGGCCAAGTGATAGTTAAGAACTTATAAAGTAAATACCAAGCTGATCTCCTCTGCTTTGTTAAGAACTTATAAAGTAAATACCAAGCTGATCTCTTCTGCTTTGTTAAGAACTTATAAAGTAAATACCAAGCTGATCTCTTCTGCTTTATGATTGTAATTTGTTTATCAGTAAGAGGAAGGCCGCGAGAACCAAGAAGAGAGAGGGTAACTGAATGAACACATACAAGTTATCATACTTTAACATCAGTATCTCGAATGATAGTCGCCTTACTTACCGTTATGTACACACTGGAACACTGCCTCATGTTGGCCCCTCAGTTTGGTGTAGTGATGTGCCGTACGTTGCTCAAGACCTTCACTGGTGCAGAGGACATTCTCCACCTACTGAATACTTATATGGAAATTCTACACCAATTCCCCATCTTATGGAAACTTAGGATGATTATTTGGGATGATTACAGAACCCAAATTTTAATCACGGGAGGAGAGTTGTGCGTCTCGTGGTGTTAAATAAGTATATGATTAGTTTGTAAAACCTGCATACACTGAGGACAGAGAGACGAGATCTTTATTCCTATGATGGTCCTATGATGGGAAGTAATCGCGAGAGAAACACATTTCTTTTATCAATAGATTAATCGATGAATGACTATCTGAACCCTCCCCTCCCCTCCCCCTTCCCCCGGAAAAAGATGAATAAATGGATAAAATGACGTAAAAGCAAATTGTTCACGGAAGCCAAGAAGTTCGTCTCGAGTCCATGTTATGGTTGGCTGGCTGGAGCTTCTCTCTCGGCTGTGAGGCGTCGTGGGAACCAAATGTTTGTCTCGTCTGTTTCCAGTTGGCGTCTTTGTTACCATTCAATTTCTGTCATATATTTTTTTCCAGTTGTTTCTCTTCGACCTGCACCAGTTGTCCGCACGTTCAGTCCTTCATGTATGTCTTCCGTATTATGAGTATTGTTGCTCAGAGAAGAGTCGTGGTGTGTTGATGTGTCCTGTCCTCAGCATGAGGATGGGTGACGCTGAGGTGAGGTGAGCAGCTGCTGGGGAATATATAGTTTACCATACGAAGGATCGGAACCTTCACCGTTACCTGCACTCCTCCTGCTGGAGGTTCACCGCGAGTGAAGAGTCACCTTGGGTGAGGCTGCATCACTAGGAGTATACAGGCTTGTCAAAGAACGTCTCACTCCAGAGGATTCGCCATTTCCCTGCTGCTGGACGTAGTGCAGCCCTCGGGTTAAGGAGCGTGTAGAAAGTTCCCGGGTAGCACCAGCACGACTCTTTCATAGAAATTAGTCCTGGGTTAATAATTATACGTAAACTAAAAAGAAATAGTTCCCAGTGGCTCATAGTTTATCCAGTGTGGATGCCTTAGGCTGTACTACAAGGTGGGTGTGTCCATGGAACGTGCTGATGGAGGTTACTGTCTGAGTGGTGTTCTCAGCACAGACCCTGACCTGCTGGTGAGGAACGTCTGCCTCGGGGAACCCCGCTTAGTGATGGAAATATTGGGTTAGGTTAGAGAGTCTGTGGTGACTGTGGCGGTGGTGGGTTGGTCCAGGAAGTTAAGACTGGAATCGTACGGTAATGTGTGTTGGCTTGGTCGAAATGGAACACTTTATCCTGTACACCCGCTCGTGTGTACGTGCTGGCGAAGGTTGTGTTTACGTCTGTTGTTATAACGACTGTTTTATTCTCAATGTTGTACCGCGTAGGTGGCTGACCCTGCGTCACAGGAAGAGGTCACGGTGTTGTGTGACCCCTTACCCCATCTGGATGAGCCTGGGTCATAATGTTATGTAGAAGCCCCTTTCAGACACGACCGACTGCCTCGTCTCAGAAGAGGAATGTGTTTTCATTCTTTAACGTTGAAGGTTCCAGTCACGGACCAGTCCTCATCAAGACCAAGTCTTAATTGAAATATAGAAAGTTTTATAAATAAGAAAAAGAAGAAACAATGGAAAGTAATCACGAATTTTTGAGAAAGTGAAAAAAACCTGTCATTTAAAACGTGCCGGGTTATAGTTATTGGGAAAAACATGAGAAGATGGAGTCCCCACGTATCGAGGTGTCGGGGAGAGAAACATCCATCAGAACTGCCCTACCTTGAGTTGACAACCACCGTACAGTTATAATGTGAGGCAGCAGCTTGCTAAGTATTGCGTCGTCCAGCTGGTGGTGGGGGCTACACGAGCTGCCAGCTCTTGGGAGCATGAACCAAAGTAATACCTGTAGAAGAAGGAACCTGAACCAAATTCAGTCCCTTATATAAACGGAGCAACTGTTCGGAAAAGAAATTTCGATATCTAAACAAGACACCCAGTTTCTTTTAGAGGTAGACTTAGCTATTTCCGTAATGTGGGGTTTCCGAGATAAAGTGGATGTTACAGTAATGCCAAATATGTTCACTGAGTTAGACAGAATTACAGAACCGTCAAAAAGGGAGGAAAGTTGGGAGGAATTTTTGACATATGGGATAAACCAAGTCTTAGGGGCATTAAACTTTACCAGATGTCCTGTACCCCACTGAGATACCCTGTCCAAATTTGATTTTCTGGAGGAAGTTGTTTCGAGACGAGATGCACATCGAGTGAGAGAAGGAGCAGAATTGAAGAATATGGGGGAATGTATAGTCGAGTCCTCGGCTTATGAGTGCATTTGATTATTTGCAGAAGAAATGATATCGAGGATGAGAAAGAGGAAAAGTGTAAGGGACAGGACAGAACCTTGCGGGACACCACTGTTGATGGAGAAAGAGAGAGAGGCTGATCCCTCAACAACCAGGGAGATATAGACTGGCTAGAGAGGAAGGTAGATATGAATGAGGGAAGCTAAAACAAGGGAGCTCAGAGATGAGACCCTGATGCCACACCTTGTCAGAAGCCTTAGGTACGTCAAGGGCAGCTACACATGACTCCCCAAAATATTTCAGGGATGATGACCAGACATTAGTAAGATGGGAGAATATCACCAGGGGATCTCGCCTTACGGAAGCCATACAGGTGATCAGAGAGAGAAGTGTGAGATTCAAGATGTCTGAGGATATAGCGGTTGAGGAGGGAATCAAAGATTTTGGAAAATGGCAGATGTCAAAGCAAGAGGACGATAGTTGGAGGGGTCAGAACGGTCACCCTTCTTAAGGATGGGATGAATCATCTTGTGCTTCCAAGAAGAAAAAAGTCTCAGGTGTAGACAGAAGCAGAACAGACGAGCAAGCACAGGTACAAGTTGGGAAGCACACTCAGTACACGGGGAGGGATGACGTCAGTGAACAAGAATAAACATAAGAATTCTATGTGAGCATCGTTCTAGGGAGGACATGGTAGGTGTTCTTGTCCGTGTGTCCCTGTGTCTTCAACTGGATTCCGTGGTCCAGAGTGGCAGGGAGTTCAGGATCAAGATCAGGGGTCTGATCGTGACCTAAGACCCGCAGGTCAAGATGACGGTGTCTCAGTGAGGCTGGCGAGGTTAAGGACCTCCCCCTCGAGGGCCCGGGAGAAGCCCAACGGTGACTTCACGTCTTACCACATCCTGCAGACACTCCCACCCGCTCACCCTGCTGTGTGTGTGTTGCCACCACTACCTGGGGATGAACACACAGGTAGTCAAACATAGGAAGCCAGGTAAGCATTCCAGCTGCCAGCTGATTGACAGGGAAAACAAGCAGACAGGTACGTGAAGGGGATGGGGAACCAGACGGTCCAGCAGCAGATACACCACTGTCCTCCCTCACCCCTTCACCCTCTCCCCGTGTGAGGTGCAGCACAGTGTTAACACAGAGCATCACAGAATAACTTCCTCATGATGGGCCACAGTGTATTTGCTCTCACAATTATCTTTACCACTTGAAGGTTTTAATTTTTCGGTTGACGTTGACGGCCTAAATAATTTAACCTTGGCAGTTGATAGGCCGCAACCGCGAATCAAACCAACCAAAGACAAATTCCTGTACACACATACACAACGCACACATATCCACCTGTCTGTGCCTGGACACATATACACACACTCCAGACATAGGCCGGTGATGGCACACCGAATAGTCTATCATTGACGAGAGCCCGTGCCAAGCTTAGTCTTGATGAATCTTTACACACACACTCACACACGCAAATTTCTCATCAGTTCTCAACAGCTATGGGTAGAAAGCTCGTCATGTTAGTGGAGTGTATGTGTGTCGTGAAGGCTGGAGGGTCACGCTCTGACGCCGCCAGCGTTCACGTTCTTGTTGTCTCTTGGCGCGCAAAGTCACCTAGTCATTTTGGTGTGAAAACATACTTCCGTACGTTTGAATTACACGTCCGTCGGCACGCCACGGAGCACAAAGTTGACATACGATTGCATAAGCTCCTCGTGCGTGAGAACGGGGATATCAGTGGGAGAGATTCGTGTCAATGTTACTGAAGGTAGGGGGTTGTGGGCCGGGGCAACCAACGATCGATGATGTGGTGGAGCAAACATGGCAGCTTCCCGCGTTGCAGCTTGAAGGTTCACAACAATATGAAAGCTTCTTTAGTTCATTAGGTCAATTGTTTGAGTATCATGAGACATATAAGTTATTTAAAGAAAGAAAAAAGCGTGCTGATGTTACTATTCAGTAAGTTGCAGTGTGATAGCGACTGCGACTGCGTTGAGATCCACTACACCTGTTTGATATAAACAATTTGAAATTGTTATAGTGTGTGGCAGCTGCATCCTTGCCCAGTGCCATTTCCCATTAATGGTATTATTGCTAGTACATGTTGGATGGTCATAATGACAGTTGAAATAGTAAAAAAATATATTTTGTCAGGAAAAATTTACCATTTGGCTTCTTGTCATCAAGGTAGCAGACTAGCCAAAATGAAATTATGATTGGTGTTGATGATTTATGGATAAATATTGATTTGAATTAACTTATAGTGTAGGCCTTAATCAAGAGGTATTTATCAGTTTACAAGATGGGCTATTGCATGATGACATGAATCATTATATATAGCATTCCATGATAATATTTATGTAGTTTAATTCCTTCTAGATTCCGATTTTCTTGTACAGTGAGCTGCGTTTTATTAGAAGAAATACTTGGTCCGTACCACAAAAAATAGTGCAGATAACTACCGTTGAATTCCTTTGGCATTATCTATAAACAATAAGGATTTATAGCAACAACGTGAAGATAGCATATAGCGTTAGGCTGCCACATACCGACATCAGTAATGGTAACGTAGCCGTCATGGCATCACACATCGTTAACGGTCATAACTTCAGATGGTGTCGGAACCTGTCGTTGCTGACGATCAACATCATTACCTTAATGGATCAGTCGACGTTAACAGTGATAGTTATCATGTGGTAATCCACCAGAAAATGGAACACGTATGAGCACGTTCCCATCATAAATTACTGAGGTATTGGGACGAGTTGGAGGGGAAACTCTGTCATTTCCAACACCAAATTGTTCACCACATAGAAATGAAAACCAGGTTTACGAGGACGTCAGCTGGCACAACATTAGAATGATAAAAAAGCCCAATAAAAATTAACTTAATACCCAGGTTTACGTCCTATTGTGTACGAATGAAGAACAAAAATGAAAACTAAAATCTTGAAAAGAGTAAATTACGGTACTGCACTTTTAAACCTTCTTATATGAAGTGAAGACAGGAACTATTTTTGTATGAAGCATGCTAGGTCGATATTAACATATAATGTGCTCTAGAAAAATAGTGTTGGACGTGATGGTTCTCGAACTTGGAGTTCCGCTATTGTGTGTTTTTAAGTGTCAAAAGAAGTATTTTAGTATTATTGTTTATATTATGAAAACACCCGTAAGTATAATACTACAACCAATACGGTATTCAATCACAAAAGAGTACAATAAATTGAGTGCAATACTTAACCCCCAGCGTACGATAACCCATGATTACAATACTTCAACCACAAAGTACGATATTTGACCCCAGAATACGAATCTTAAACCATTCCTGTGTACGATACCTAAACCCTTGCATAATGCCTCACCACCACCAGACCCATGCATGCAATGAGAGCGTGTATGGTCTTAGAATTGTCTTAAAAACCTGAGGGAGGATGTTTAGATATTCGCGTTTTGTGATTATAACTTTTTGACCCTAATAGTTAAGAAGTCTACATATCCAGCCACCCAGCCATGCTTAATCCTAGAGTACAAAAGCTATCGATAGCCTACAATTATGATACTTGAAATCTAGAGCACGATACGTATACCTCATACTACGATACTTGGACGTACGATACTTGACCTTGTGTACGATATTAAGACGGTAGTGTGAGATAATCCAAACGCATGATTCTAAGACTTTAGAGCGCGATACTTAACTCTAGAGTACGATATATGGAACACACACACACACACACACCAGCCTAAGGTATCCATTTATCGACCAGCCCCCAAGAGAGGATAAATACCTTGGTTGGGTGTAGGCCGACTGTGGCGCCACGCCCACGATTCGCACGGATGCTGATCCGACTCTAGGCTGGCCCGAGAACCCATAGTCAGTAACGCTAACCACTACACCGCGGAAGATGCATGTGGTGGATATGGAATGCTTGAGAACAACATTCAGTGTGAGGAAGGTTGATCAAGTAAGAAACGAGAGAGAGAGAGAGAGAGAGAGAGAGAGAGAGAGAGAGAGAGAGAGAGAGAGAGAGAGAGAGAGAGAGAGTGGTTCAGAGATGAACAGGATGTGCTGGAATAGTTTGGACATATAGAGAGGATGAGTGAGAAGAGACCAGGAGGGTCTAGACACATGTCAGAAGTGGAGGGAACAAGAAGAAAGAGTTGATCGTGCACGAGATGGGAAGGTGGCGCGAAAGGTGTTTAAGAGTTATCGGGGGCCTGAAGATGCAGGAAGATGCAAGGTGCACGAAATGGAGCTCGTTGAGGCAATGTGTTATGTCAGCGGACTGAACCAGGACAATCTAAAGCGGTCAGGGGAAATCACAGAATAGTTTGAGGGGCTTGGCTGAGGATAGGGAAGCTCTAGTTCTGGTGCATTATACTCGACAGTGAAGAGTTGTGGATGTAAGCAAATGTGGCCGTTCTTCGTTTGTTCCTGACCCCACTTCATGTTTGCGTTGACTGGGAAGAAAATCTCTGCAGTTTAGCTAATGTGAAATGAAAGTTCGTGGTCATGTTTGTACTACAAGAGAAAACTGTGGGCCAAGCACACAGCTGATCTAGGCCGGCGACAGCTGATGCACCGGTCTGGTCTCCTGGTCAGGGTCACTTACTGGCAGCTGATGCACCAGTCTGGTCTCCTGGCCCTGATCAGGAGACATAGGCACTTGGTGCACGGGTCTGGCCTATGTGTATGGTCTTATCAAGGGTTGTATGTGCAGTGTGAGTGTTTGGTCTTAACAAGGACCACAAATACAGAGAGCACATATGGTCTTACAGTTATCTTCAACAACTGAAGAAGGTGTTCAAGGTTTTTCAGTGGATATAACTTGACGTTGATTGCTTTCACGATACTGACAGTTGAAGGGCCTAAAGCCCACATAATCAACCAATTAAAACCCCTCATATTTCTTGTAAATTCGTCAGTTTTAACGTATATGTAACGATATTAGTGGTTTAACGACAAAATGTCGTCGATAGCGTTACATGTCACTGCATGAATATACTGTATGTACGCATGAAATGTGAGGATAACTTCTAGGGCTGAAAACTGATTATGAATGAGCATTTTCACATGAATATTACTCTCTAGAACCATCATTGGTTCTGGAAGTCACAAAGAGCGATCGAGTGTCTTTGTTGTGTGTTTACTGTTGGATTCTGATATACAGTGCCTGGTGGGGGACTCTCCAGCTAGTCAAGTCCCCACGACGGACTCTGCCGCTGGTCTAGTCCCCACTAGGGATCCTTCTGCTGGTCTAATCCCCACTAGGGACTCTCCAGCTAGTCCAGTACCCATTAGGGACTTTCCAGCCGATCCAGTCCCCACCAGGGACTCCAGCTAGTCTAGTTCCTACCAGGGACTTTCCAGCTTGTCCGATTTCCATCAGGGACTCTTCGGTTGGCCCATTACCCACTAGGGACTCTGCAGCTGATATAGTCTCCATCAGGGGTTCTTCAGCTGGTGCAGTCCCCACCAGCTGATGGTCCGTGGACCCTAATGTTTACAAAAGAATTTTGGCTGTTATGAATCTGAATGATATTCCAGCCATTTGAGGTATTGTCGCCTGCCACTTGTATATTAACATTGTTCTAATTAATCTACTCTGGTTTATCATTATGGTAGAATCATTTGTTTTTTTGTGATTTTTCTTTTTGTTGGTTTTATTCTCCCTTCATGAAGAAGGATACCTTGAATTCTATGTTTCTCATTCTTTTTAATTGTGTATTCTTATTTGGGTCCTTTAAATGATTTCATAAGGTCAAAGATGATCAACCCAAAGACGTATATTCGGACCTGAAGTTCCTTAGTGTCAGTCAGCTGAGAACAAAACACGGTATACACACACCACTATACAAGCCCCAGTCTCTCTATAGATAGATATATGTGTTTGAGCCAGAGTTCAAGGATCAAAGTTCACCAAATAGACATTATCTTTTTTTGCCAAGACTAGGCTGTATTTCAGCCAGTGTTCGTGAAACCTGGCACAAAAATCTTTCCACATATCCCACATAATGCCGAAGACCGGTTTGTGACAACCATGTTTAGCTCTCTCTACAGGTCAAAAAGTTAACGCAAAATATTAATTTTCTCTGGCAATAATCCATATAATTTTATCCTGAGGTGACGACCTTCGGTCACTAATGGCTACAGCCTCTGTATGATCATGATGAATCTTGGCGCAAAGGTGTGTATGTAAGGTGTACGTGGAGGGTGATGTATTGTCCTCCATTCCCTGAGGCCAAGGTTGACTTTACCAGTCTGATGTTTGATTATATATCTTGCAGGATGAGCGACGTGGTGGCGGCGGTGTTCCTGCCAGCCACACTGGTCATGTACGTCCACCTCCTCCTGCTGACCCCAGCGCCACCCCATCTTTCCCCGGCACCCCAGGCTAGCCAGGACTACACAGGTGAGACTCTCTTCCCAGGCTACCCACACACCCTTGACTGTCCACACACCCCAGGCTGCCCACACACCCTGGCAACGTCCACACACCCCAGGCTACCCACACACCCTTGACTGTCCACATACCCCAGGCTGCCCACACACCCTAGACCGTCTACACACCCCAGGCCAACCATGCGAGAGCCAGTTTTACTTCGAAACATCAGCTGAGAAAAGACAAGAAGCTCCTATTATGCAGTTAATGGGTAGGCAGTCACATGTAAGAGACACTTGAGGTATTTCGTAAATGATATTACACGGAAACGGGGGTAAATTACTTGATAAAGCAGGAGAGAGTTTGATGAATGGTTTTCTACACCAACATGAGAGGTAATAGCCGCTCAGGACATTCACCGTCCTAATTACTATGATCCATCCATAACCTATTACGGAAGCAAGATAATGTTTTGGCACGCAAGACCATTATTATGGAACATGATGAAAGAGTGAGATGAGAATCAGGAAGAAGGAGCGTAGAAAATTGGTTAATGTAAGTGGCAGCAGCGGAAACCATCAGCTGTCGTTCAAACCTGGAGCAATCTGTTAGCGTGATGTTGAACCGTAAGAACAAATGCTCAGTCGTTTTTAGACATTTGAGGGAAATTAATGAGGCACTAGCGGTGTATTTATCAGGCAAACCAATTTTCAGGAACTATTACTAGGTAATGGTTTTGGAAGCGAGCAAAAAGGATAGGTAGCGAGGGAGACCAGGATAGGCTAATCTTGCTTTACAAAAGGCAAGGAGGGGTATATAGCAAGACTGCATGAAGTAGCAGAAAGGTAGGATATCATACAAGCGAGGGAAGTCGTACAGGTTATCAGACATAGGTCCGTGATAATCTTTGGGCTGGAAAAAAAAAAAACTCCCAAACATGGAGGAAATGTCAGGCACTAGAGGAAGGCCATTAAGGTAAAATTCGATACGAAAATATGTAGTCAGTTTAAGCTTGAATAGAGGAAAACACTTACCTAAAAAGAAAGGGCTCAAAGGAGTGTTTTGTTGGGACTGACAAAGAAGAGAGAAATGGGAAAACCTCGAATCTCAATTAGACGGTTGGTTGTGATGGTTGTGAAACCATCTTTTCCGTGGATTTTACGAGATTTCCAGATTAAATTGCTTCAAGTCTTGCTGTACACATTTGAGTCAGCAAATAGTCACTCATTACCAGGCTTTTTATACTGAAATATTCCCCTTGGGGTCGCCACGATCATATAGGCTGAAAAACTTCACCTCTGTGTAGTATAATTGATATTCTCTCACTCCCATTGCCTCAGAATCACATTTGATCTTCCTGATGATAGTATGCAAAATAAGTGAGTTTCAAATTCCTGATCTCATATTTAGTATCATTGTATCATCGTCCGTGTCTTCTGCAGGTTTTCATGAGCAGCGTCAAGGAAGGAAGCCTCAGCCACCTCTTTCTGCAGTGGCCCAGGCGGGCCCAGAGTCCAGTTTGACATTGGAGGGAAGAGGAAACCTGCAGTTGGGTCCTCCGATCAACGTGACGGGTGATGGAAGGCAGGACGTTCTTCTGGTGACTCCCATCCTCCGCTGCGGCTCCACCACCATGAGGAACCTCCTCAGAATCCTGGCGCCTATCAACCACTTTACTATGGTGGCAAACCCACCCACGAAGTCTGAGGTGGTCCACATCCCCCACATTCCCACACACGTGAGTGTTTGTTTGCATGCGGCACGGGTGTGGATGGTAGGGTCTGGAGAACACAGTAATGGGAGACAGAGGGGAGAAATTTGCGGAAGACGTATGTACGTACTGGGTCTGGATACTCGCCTGAAGGGTCAAAATTCGATCCTTTATCAGACAAGTCTTTTCCAGGTTTGTCAAAACCATTTTTAGATCTATTTCTAGAGGTTTTGACTTGCAATACTTACCGAAGTTGATTAGTTGATGTTCTGTTAGGGTGTGTATGTGAGCTAATTGGTTGAGGCTTCCGTGTATGGGTTGGTTGGTTGACGTTTCAGGATGTGGATGTTTGTATATACATTGGGTGGTTGATGCTGTTGAAGGTGGTTAACTATGCTTGAGTCGATTGTTTATGCTGTAGGTTATTGAGAATGGAACAGTTTTAGTCATATAGACTCAATATCCATGAGGTGTTTGGACAGTACAGGAAGAGGGGATTAATGCATCATGTTTGTAATATGATATGTAAGACTGGGTCCTCTTCAACTAAGTTACATTAAGTCTGTAGTATTGTCATTGCCTTATTCATATATTGTATGTCTGTAGTATTGGCATTGCCATATTAATATAATTGGCATTTTTATTCTGTGTACTAATTATGGGTAGATATGTCTTCTTTTTCCTTCTTTTGGTGTGCTCTTGTAAATGGAAAGCCATTTATATACCTATGAGATCTTTTAATTGCTAATCAGGCCGTACCAGTAATGCCAGTGTTGATATTTCTCACCTTACTCAACCAAAGCCAGGCAGACTTAGTGTCTGGAAGTCGTTGACCTCCCACTCAATCTTCACCCGTTCCTGTCCTGGTACTCTCTGTGTTCTTCAACTTCTTCCAGGTCTTCCCACTTGCAAGCGAGCTCTTGATGTCCTCGATCCATCTTATTCTGGGACGTCATGCTGGGCACCTTCTTTTAGGAGTTAATTTCAAATACTTCTTGATATATATCGTGTCTTCCAGTCTTTGCACATGACCCTACCACCTTAGCTTCTCAGTTATATACAATATAGACGTAATACTCAAATCCTCTCTTATACTGGTGTTTCTCAAATTATCCATTTTTCTAACTTCTCTGCTTAGCTACTCTGCTCTCATTTCGGTAGCGTGGATCTGTAAACTTATTTTGGGGTTGTGTTCTGTTATCACTTACAAGTGATAAGTACTTGCTTTACCAGTGAAACTTGTGGATCTGTAAACTCATTTTGGTTGTGTTCTGTTATCACTTACAAGTGAGAAGTACTTGCTTTACCAGTGAAACTTTTGAGAGACCCATTAATATCTAGTGTGAGTATTGATGGTAGTATGTTCTCAGGTGTAACCCTTGCCTAACTCTCTTCCTCTCCCCTTCGTCCTGGCAGCGTGATATTGTTGGTAACATCTCAAACATCAAGAGGCCAACAGCCATGATGCAGTCGTTCGCATACATCAACTTTACCAAGTAAGTTCTCATCCCTCCTTTCTTATAACCTTACCATCACCACCCTTTTGGTATGTCCATGATGTCATGATCATGTTGTAATGACTTTTTTTTTACAATGTTGGAGTCATAATCCAGCCTCAAAGTAAATCTAACCTGTGTTTTAAGTTTAAGACATGACAGACCTTACCAGTGTCACGAGTTCACTCGGTTGTGAACTTATCACGCATTAAACTCAATAGAGTTTGCTACATAATTCTCTCCTAGTGTGTTAAGCTTATCACACACGCAACCTACTAGTGTTATGACCTCTAACACAGCATTCCCAGTTACTCTGTCTGATATACTAAAAACCTGACCACATAATTTTGTGGAACCAAAATGCATCGGATTATAATATATATATATATATATATATATATATATATATATATATATATATATATATATATATATATATATATATATATATATATATCCCTGGGGATAGGGGAGAAAGAATACTTCCCACGTATTCCCTGCGTGTCGTAGAAGGCGACTAAAAGGGAAGGGAGCGGGGGGCTGGAAATCCTCCCCTCTCGTTTTTTTTTTTTTTTTTTTTTTTTTTTTCCAAAAGAAGGAACAGAGAAGAGGGCCAGGTGAGGATATTCCCTCAAAGGCCCAGTCCTCTGTTCTTAACGCTGCCTCGCTATTGCGGGAAATGGCGAATAGTATGAAAAAAAAAAAAAAAAAAAATATATATATATATATATATATATATATATATATATATATATATATATATATATATATATATTTTTTTTTTTTTTTTTTGTCGCTGTCTCCCGCAGGTAGCGCAAGGAAACAGACCGAAAGAAATGGCCCAACCCACCCCCATACACATGTATATACATACGTCCACACACGCAAATATACATACCTACACAGCTTTCCATGGTTTACCCCAGACGCTTCACATGCCTTGATTCAATCCACTGACAGCACGTCAACCCCGGTATACCACATCGCTCCAATTCACTCTATTCCTTGCCCTCCTTTCACCCTCCTGCATGTTCAGGCCCCGATCACACAAAATCTTTTTCACTCCATCTTTCCACCTCCAATTTGGTCTCCCTCTTCTCCTCGTTCCCTCCACCAGCGACTCATATATTCTCTTGGTCAATCTTTCCTCACTCATTCTCTCCATGTGCCCGAACCATTTCAAAACACCCTCTTCTGCTCTCTCAACCACGCTCTTTTTATTTCCACACATCTCTCTTACCCTTACGTTACTTACTCGATCAAACCACCTCACACCACATATTGTCCTCAAACATCTCATTTCCAGCACATCCATCCTCCTGCGCACAACTCTATCCATAGCCCACGTCTCGCAACCATACAACATTGTTGGAACCACTATTCCTTCAAACATACCCATTTTTGCTCTCCGAGATAATGTTCTCGACTTCCACACATTCTTCAAGGCTCCCAGAATTTTCGCCCCCTCCCCCACCCTATGATCCACTTCCGCTTCCATGGTTCCATCCGCTGCCAGATCCACTCCCAGATATCTAAAACACTTCACTTCCTCCAGTTTTTCTCCATTCAAACTCACCTCCCAATTGACTTGACCCTCAACCCTACTGTACCTAATAACCTTGCTCTTATTCACATTTACTCTTAACTTTCTTCTTTCACACACTTTACCAAACTCAGTCACCAGCTTCTGCAGTTTCTCACATGAATCAGCCACCAGCGCTGTATCATCAGCGAACAACAACTGACTCACTTCCCAAGCTCTCTCATCCCCAACAGACTTCATACTTGCCCCTCTTTCCAAAACTCTTGCATTCACCTCCCTAACAACCCCATCCATAAACAAATTAAACAACCATGGAGACATCACACACCCCTGCCGCAAACCTACATTCACTGAGAACCAATCACTTTCCTCTCTTCCTACACGTACACATGCCTTACATCCTCGATAAAAACTTTTCACTGCTTCTAACAACTTGCCTCCCACACCATATGTTCTTAATACCTTCCACAGAGCATCTCTATCAACTCTTATCATATGCCTTCTCCAGATCCATAAATGCTACATACAAATCCATTTGCTTTTCTAAGTATTTCTCACATACATTCTTCAAAGCAAACACCTGATCCACACATCCTCTACCACTTCTGAAACCACACTGCTCTTCACCAGTCTGATGCTCTGTACATGCCTTCACCCTCTCAATCAATATCCTCCCATATAATTTACCAGGAATACTCAACAAACTTATACCTCTGTAATTTGAGCACTCACTCTTATCCCCTTTGCCTTTGTACAATGGCACTATGCACGCATTCCGCCAACCCTCAGGCACCTCACCATGAGTCATACATACATTAAATAACCTTACCAACCAGTCAACAATACAGTCACCCCCTTTTTTAATAAATTCCACTGCAATACCATCCAAACCTGCTGCCTTGCCGGCTTTCATCTTCCGCAAAGCTTTTACTACCTCTTCTCTGTTTACCAAATCATCTTCCCTAACCCTCTCACTTTGCACACCACCTCGACCAAAACACCCTATATCTGCCACTCTATCATCAAACACATTCAACAAACCTTCAAAATACTCACTCCATCTCCTTCTCACATCACCACTACTTGTTATCACCTCCCCATTTGCGCCCTTCACTGAAGTTCCCATTTGCTCCCTTGTCTTACGCACTTTATTTACCTCCTTCCAGAACATCTTTTTATTCTCCCTAAAATTTAATGATACTCTCTCACCCCAACTGGAGGGATGTCTGATCATTATCTTGTGGAGGCTAAGGTGAAGATTTGTATAGGTTTTCAGAAAAGAAGAGTGAATGTTGGGGTGAAGAGGATGGTGAGAGTAAGTGAGCTTGGGAAGGAGACTTGTGTGAGGAAGTGCCAGGAGAGACTGAGTACAGAATGGAAAAAGGTGAGAACAATGGAAGTAAGGGGAGTGGGGAAGGAATGGGATGTATTTAGGGAATCAGTGATGGATTGCGCAAAAGATGCTTGTGGCATGAGAAGAGTGGGAGGTGGGTTGATTAGAAAGGGTAGTGAGTGGTGGGATGAAGAAGTAAGAGTATTAGTGAAAGAGAAGAGAGAGGCATTTGGACGATTTTTGCCGGGAAAAAATGAAATTGAGTGGGAGATGTATAAAAGAAAGAGACAGGAGGTCAAGAGAAAGGTGCAAGAGGTGAAAAAAAGGGCAAATGAGAGTTGGGGTGAGAGAGTATCATATATATATATATATATATATATATATATATATATATATATATATATATATATATATATATATATATATATATATATGGGACTTATCTTTTCCTCTGTGTGATGATTCTTAAGTCACTCTTAAAAAGAATGAGAATGAATGACTTGCACAATGGATGGTATGTACAAAATGAAGAGTTTAGGGACTTTATGACTGCTTTCTTTAACTAAATTCTTCAGTTCCAGTTGACAATAAATAGCTTGTGCAAGGAGGTGATAATCTGCAGAAAATCTGGCAAATTCCTGAACTTCTTTGCACAAAATATCAGACGATGTTCGTCTGAGAAAGAATACTTTCCACGTATTCCGTGCGTGTTGTAGAAGGCGACGAAAAGGGAAGGGAGTGGGGGGCTGGAAATCCTCCCCTCTCTCTTTTTTTTTTTCCCCAAAAGAAAGAACAGAGAAGGGGGCCAGGTGAGGATATTCCCTCAAAGGCCCAGTCCTCTGTTCTTAACGCTACCTCGCTAATGCGGGAAATGGCGAATAGTATGAAAAAAAAAAATATCAACTGACATATTTCTCTCTTGTGTCTCCCCTGATGATGTTATTATTACACGAAAGTGCACTTGGAACTTTTCGTGTTTCATTTTCCCTGTGGACTCATAGGAATATATATATATATATATATATATATATATATATATATATATATATATATATATATATATACATACATATATTTTTTTCAAACTATTCGCCATTTCCCGCGTAAGCGAGGTAGCGTTAAGAACAGAGGACTGGGCCTCTGTGGAATATCCTCACCTGGCCCACTTCTCTGTTCCTTCTTTTAAAAAAAAAAAAAAAAAAAAAAAAACGAGAGGGGAGGATTTCCAGCCTCCCGCTCCCTCCCCTTTTTAGTTGCCTTCTACGACACGCAGGGAATACGTGGGAAGTATTCTTAATCCCCTATCCCCAGGGATAATATATATATATATATATATATATATATATATATATATATATATATATATATATATATATATATATATATATGAGGTTGCAAAACACGGAGGGTGCTTTTGTAAACAAGTAGATTAAATATATAAATACCATGACGTTATAATCATATGATAACCATAAATGTTAATTTGTGGGAGCTAACAAGGACAGTACGAGAATGCTAATATTCCTAAGAAAGTATTCACTGACCGTATATTGTAAATGTACACATCAATGAAGCATGTTGCTTATATGTAAAAAAGCTATATATATTTTTTATGAGATATGTAAATCTTACGACAGTTGACTCTTAGGTGTGCCAAATATGGTCATCTTAGTGTTATCAAACGTGTACAGAAAAGTTGCAGAGACCAAAGGTGTAAAGTACTCCAGAATTTAATTTTGATGATGGAATCCTCAATTCTTTCGATACTCCTATTATGACTTACACTTCAACCCAGTTATAAATCTACAAACTAATTTGCTGCCTCTTTTTGTTAGTAGTTTACTCATCGGTTTAGTATTATAGTTTGAACTTCTGGTACGGTTTGAAGACCATAAATTTGTCATGTATTTCAGATTTAAAGGGAGTTGTGTGACTGTATGTGTGTGTGTGCCATTGTTATGTGTTCCAATGCTTGTTGCCAGACGTATGTAATTGAAGAGATTTCTTCCCTCTGTGCATCACTGCAGTCTGGATTAGTTTTAAGTTTAGGGTACATATCGCTCATTTATGCTACTTTTACCCAAGACTTTCACTCCATGAATGTATTGGTCATGATTTTCTCCACTTGGTTAGCTACTTCTCAACCCGTAATCCCTGTTTTTACAAGTTCAGTCAGTGCCCAGTTTTGTGAAAGTTTAACCATGTCTGAGAACTTGAGTTCCACCAGTTTAGTTTTCTTTTGTTTACAGCTTTACCCCACGATTTATAGTGCCATGCACGCCATCTACTGGCTCCAGTGATTATGTCCAGTCACTAAGACAAACCTTATAGATCTTTTCACTGATATACCAAATTTTTATTCCCTTTGTGTAGAAATTGTACAAGTATCATAATTTGAAGTCCTGTAAAATTCCATGGTGTATTACTGATTACGAACTCTTTAAATGCCTGTTTATGTAGGTTTGAGAAGAAGAAACCTATTATGATCAGCTTGGTGCGTGACCCAGTGGAACGAGCCATTAGCTGGTACTACCACATGCGGGCGCCATTCCAGTTGGTCGAACTTCACAACCGCTTCCCTGAGACGAGGTTCCCCACTAGGATGTTCCTCAAAAAGGTCTTTATCTCTCCTGATCTTAATGTTTGCATGTAGGGAGGGTCAGATCGTAGTAGTCAGAAGATGCCTGGGTCAGATGCCACAGAAACCCTCAGGAAAGGTTCTTAGGTAAGTAAGGTCATTGCTTGGGTCAAGTTGCTTGGTGGATACCCGATTTACGATTCAGGGATCTTCAAGTAACCTCATCTCGTGGGCCAGGATGTTGCAGGAGCCTTCAGAAAGGTCAGAAGTAAGTGTGTTGGGGGACTATCATAATAATTGGATTGTGGGCCAGGTGTTGGGAAGGGAAAAACTGATATCTAGCTAGGGCTGAGGCAGACTTCCTGGGATAGAGTTTGTTGATGAAATCCCTGTTGCCTCGCTACATACACCCCTGCTCTCTTCTTTGACTATAAAACGCTGGTTAAAATTTTTTTTCAGATAACAGACCATGGCAATTGTAAATTGTGTACATGAATACATACATGAATGAGAGGCCTAAGGCAAAGCTTAAGAGCCACAAGGTGAAGGTAAATAAAGAGTAATAAGGCACTTTAAACAGAAATTGGGAAGAATGTGAACATTTGAGACAAAAAATGGAAAGACTTGTGAATGATGATATTGCTTTATTGGTGATGTTTGTCTAGTAATACAGAAAGGAGATAATCTGAAATTTGAAGAAAGAATGGGTAGAATAGGATTTTTTTTTTTTTTAAGAAATGTATGTATGGACAAGACATTTACTAAAAAATGGGCAGAATATAAAGAAAAGCACGACATTATAGGTTCTAGAATTATGAATACATTATGGAAGAAAGTGATATAAGAATTCAAGTCTAGAAAGGAATAAAGCATTTTGCATGAAAGGTAAGGGATGAAAGAAGGATGCTATCTGTTAGTGGAAGAAATACAGAAAATAGAAAATCACTTAAGGAAACTATAATGGAAAATGTGCTTCAGGTTCACATTGTAGGGGTTTGGTACCTATTTTATTACAGCACTTCACTGAAAATGAAATACAGATCTTTAAAAGTAATTTCACACTGACTCCTGTCAGAAATGCTTAAGATTTTTTTTCGTACCATGCAGGACCTGGAGACATGCCTGAAGAACCGCCGGGATCCTGAATGTCGGTACATTCCTGGCAAGGAGGTCCTGGGACACACCATTGAATTCTTTTGTGGACATGAAAGCTATTGCCCGTGAGTTCTAATCCTTTAGCATCTCAGTGTGTGCGTTTGTAAAAAAACTATAAGTAAGCTTGGCATGGGCTCTTGCCAATAACAGCCTGTTCTCAGGTGCCAATGAGTGTGCATGTTGTTTAAGGGTGGATGTGTGTGCTTGGATTACCATAATTGACACAGGGCAGGTGTGTGTTCTTAAGGTATCATTACTGCATGGGGCAGAGCAGGCCTTGTGTAACTCTAGTGTAGTGGGCTCTTACGTGTATATGTGTCTCGTGTAAAATGTAATGAACTGCTTTATCTCAAACAAAATAGGTGACCATTTCCAATGTGGTAAGCATGTATCTTCTCTTCATATATCATTTTTACATGTACCTCTCCTGATATTGTACTTTTCTCCTAGATCCATTGCCTAGTGATGTTCATACTTCTCATATCCCACTAGTATCTCCACTCACAATTGTGGTTCATAGGTGGTGACTTTTCCTATTTCAACCTGTTGCATCCCTCAAGAACCTCAGAAGTGCTCAAAATTTGTTATCTAGCTCGAGATGTGTCTTCCAACTACCATACTTTTCCTATGGTTCACCTACAGCTCTCTAAATTATACAAATTATCTATATATATATATTTTTTTTTTTTTCATACTATTCGCTATTTCCCGCGATAGCGAGGTAGTGTTAAGAACAGAGGACTGGGCCTTTGAGGGAATATCCTCACCTGGCCCCCTTCTCTGTTCCTTCTTTTGGGAAAAAAAAAAAAAAAAAAAAAAAAAGTTTTTCCCTAGATATACCAGTGGAGACCCTGTTGCTCCAATGTGAGACGAAGGGTATTCGATTACATAATATGTATATATATATATACCATCCCTGGGGATAGGGGGGAAAGAACACTTCCCATGTATTCCCTGCCTGTCGTAGAAGGCGACTAAAAGGGGAGGGAGCTGGTGGCTGGAAATCCTCCCCTCTCGTTTTTTTTTTAATTTTCCAAAAGAAGGAACAGAGAAGGGGGCCAGGTGAGGATATTCCCTCTAAGGCCCAGTCCTCTGTTCTTAACGCTACCTTGCTAACGCGGGAAATGGCGAATAGTATGAAAATATTTTTTTTTTTTTTTTTTTTTTTTTATACTTTGTCGCTGTCTCCTGCGTTTGCGAGGTAGCGCAAGGAAACAGACGAAAGAAATGCCCCCCCCCCCATACACATGTACATACACACGTCCACACACGCAAATATACATACCTACACAGCTTTCCATGGTTTACCCCAGACGCTTCACATGCCTTGATTCAATCCACTGACAGCACGTCAACCCCTGTATACCACATGACTCCAGTTCACTCTATTCCTTGCCCTCCTTTCACCCTCCTGCATGTTCAGGCCCCGATCACACAAAATCTTTTTCACTCCATCTTTCCACCTCCAATTTGGTCTCCCTCTTCTCCTCGTTCCCTCCACCTCCGACACATATATCCTCTTGGTCAATCTCTCCTCACTCATTCTCTCCATGTGCCCAAACCATTTCAAAACACCCTCTTCTGCTCTCCCAACCACGCTCTTTTTATTTCCACACATCTCTCTTACCCTTACGTTACTTACTCGATCAAACCACCTCACACCACACATTGTCCTCAAACATCTCATTTCCAGCACATCCATCCTCCTGCGCACAACTCTATCCATAGCCCACGCCTCGCAACCATACAACATTGTTGGAACCACTATTCCCTCAAACATACCCATTTTTGCTTTCCGAGATAATGTTCTCGACTTCCACACATTTTTCAAGGCTCCCAAAATTTTCGCCCCCTCCCCCACCCTATGATCCACTTCCGCTTCCATGGTTCCATCCGCTGACAGATCCTTTCCCAGATATCTAAAACACTTCACTTCCTCCAGTTTTTCTCCATTCAAACTCACCTCCCAATTGACTTGACCCTCACCCCTACTGTACCTAATAACCTTGCTCTTATTCACATTTACTCTCAACTTTCTTCTTCCACACACTTTACCAAACTCAGTCACCAGCTTCTGCAGTTTCTCACATGAATCAGCCACCAGCGCTGTATCATCAGCGAACAACAACTGACTCACTTCCCAAGCTCTCTCATATATATATATATATATATATATATCCCTGGGGTTAGGGGAGAAAGAATACTTCCCACGTATTCCCTGCGTGTCGTAGAAGGCGACTAAAAGGGGAGGGAGCGGGTGGCTGGAAATCCCCCCCTCTCTTTTTTTTTTTTCCAAAAGAAGTAACAGAGAAGGGGGCCAGGTTAGGATGTTCCCTCAAAGGCCCAGTCCTCTGTTCTTAACGCTACCTCGCTAACACGGGAAATGGCGAATAGTTTGAAAAAAAAAAAAAAAAAATATATATATATATATATATATATATATATATATATATATATATATGTGATAGAATGTAAGAAAGTAAATTCTCGATTAATATGGGTAAAATTGAAAGTTGATGGAGAGAGGTGGGTGATTATTGGTGCATATGCACCTGGGCATGAGAAGAAAGATCATGAGAGGCAAGTGTTTTGGGAGCAGCTAAATGAGTGTGTTAGCGGTTTTGATGCACGAGACCGGGTTATAGTGATGGGTGATTTGAATGCAAAGGTGAGTAATGTGGCAGTTGAGGGAATAATTGGTATGCATGGGGTGTTCAGTGTTGTAAATGGAAATGGTGAAGAGCTTGTAGATTTATGTGCTGAAAAAGGACTGATGATTGGGAATACCTGGTTTAAAAAGCGAGATATACATAAGTATACTTATGTAAGTAGGAGAGATGGCCAGAGAGCGTTATTGGATTACGTGTTAATTGACAGGCGTGCGAAAGAGAGACTTTTGGATGTTAATGTGCTGAGAGGTGCAACTGGAGGGATGTCTGATCATTATCTTGTGGAGGCTAAGGTGAAGATTAGTATGGGTTTTCAGAAAAGAGGAGTGAATGTTGGGGTGAAGAAGGTGGTGAGAGTAAGTGAGCTTGGGAAGGAGACCTGTGTGGGGAAGTACCAGGAGAGACTGTGTACAGAATGGAAAAAGGTGAGAACAATGGAAGTAAGGGGAGTCGGGGAGGAATGGGATGTATTTAGGGAATCAGTGATGGATTGCGCAAAAGATGCTTGTGGCATGAGAAGAGTGGGAGGTGGGCTGTTTAGAAAGGGTAGTGAGTGGTGGGATGAAGAAGTAAGAGTATTAGTGAAAGAGAAGAGAGAGGCATTTGGACGATTTTTGCAGGGAAAAAATGCAATTGAGTGGGAGAAGTATAAAAGAAAGAGACAGGAGGTCAAGAGAAAGGTGCAAGAGGTGAAAAAAAGGGCAAATGAGAGTTGGGGTGAGAGACTATCAGTAAATTTTAGGGAGAATAAAAAGATGTTCTGGAAGGAGGTAAATAGGGTGCGTAAGACAAGGGAGCAAATGGGAGCTTCAGTGAAGGGCGTAAATGGGGAGGTGATAACAAGTAGCGGTGATGTGAGAAGGAGATGGAATGAGTATTTTGAAGGTTTGTTGAATGTGTCTGATGACAGAGTGGCAGATATAGGGTGTTTTGGTCGAGGTGGTGTGCAAAGTGAGAGGGTTAGGGAAAATGATTTGGTAAACAGAGAAGAGGTAGTAAAAGCTTTGCGGAAGATGAAAGCCGGCAAGGCAGCAGGTTTGGATGGTATTGCAGTGGAATTTATTAAGAAAGGGGGTGACTGTATTGTTGACTGGTTGGTAAGGTTATTTAATGTATGTATGACTCATGGTGAGGTGCCTGAGGATTGGCGGAATGCGTGCATAGTGCCATTGTACAAAGGCAAAGGGGATAAGAGTGAGTGCTCAAATTACAGAGGTATAAGTTTGTTGAGTATTCCTGGTAAATTATATGGGAGGGTATTGATTGAGAGGGTGAAGGCATGTACAGAGCATCAGATTGGGGAAGAGCAGTGCGGTTTCAGAAGTGGTAGAGGATGTGTGGATCAGGTGTTTGCTTTGAAGAATGTATGTGAGAAATACTTAGAAAAGCAAATGGATTTGTATGTAGCATTTATGGATCTGGAGAAGGCATATGATAGAGTTGATAGAGATGCTCTGTGGAAGGTATTAAGAATATATGGTGTGGGAGGCAAGTTGTTAGAAGCAGTGAAAAGTTTTTATCGAGGATGTAAGGCATGTGTACGTGTAGGAAGAGAGGAAAGTGATTGGTTCTCAGTGAATGTAGGTTTGCGGCAGGGGTGTGTGATGTCTCCATGGTTGTTTAATTTGTTTATGGATGGGGTTGTAAAGGAGGTAAATGCAAGAGTCCTGGAAAGAGGGGCAAGTATGAAGTCTGTTGGGGATGAGAGAGCTTGGGAAGTGAGTCAATTGTTGTTCGCTGATGATACAGCGCTGGTGGCTGATTCATGTGAGAAACTGCAGAAGCTGGTGACTGAGTTTGGTAAAGTGTGTGGAAGAAGAAAGTTGAGAGTAAATGTGAATAAGAGCAAGGTTATTAGGTACAGTAGGGGTGAGGGTCAAGTCAATTGGGAGGTGAGTTTGAATGGAGAAAAACTGGAGGAAGTGAAGTGTTTTAGATATCTGGGAGTGGATCTGTCAGCGGATGGAACCATGGAAGCGGAAGTGGATCATAGGGTGGGGGAGGGGGCGAAAATTTTGGGAGCCTTGAAAAATGTGTGGAAGTCGAGAACATTATCTCGGAAAGCAAAAATGGGTATGTTTGAGGGAATAGTGGTTCCAACAATGCTGTATGGTTGCGAGGCGTGGGCTATGGATAGAGATGTGCGCAGGAGGATGGATGTGCTGGAAATGAGATGTTTGAGGACAATGTGTGGTGTGAGGTGGTTTGATCGAGTAAGTAACGTAAGGGTAAGAGAGATGTGTGGAAATAAAAAGAGCGTGGTCGAGAGAGCAGAAGAGGGTGTTTTGAAATGGTTTGGGCACATGGAGAGAATGAGTGAGGAGAGATTGACCAAGAGGATATATGTGTCGGAGGTGGAGGGAACGAGGAGAAGAGGGAGACCAAATTGGAGGTGGAAAGATGGAGTGAAAAAGATTTTGTGTGATCGGGGCCTGAACATGCAGGAGGGTGAACGGAGGGCAAGAAATAGAGTGAATTGGAGTCATGTGGTATACAGGGGTTGACGTGCTGTCAGTGGATTGAAGCAAGGCATGTGAAGCGTCTGGGGTAAACCATGGAAAGCTGTGTAGGTATGTATATTTGCGTGTCTGGACGTGTGTATGTACATGTGTATGGGGGGGGGGGTTGGGCCATTTCTTTCGTCTGTTTCCTTGCGCTACCTCGCAAACGCGGGAGACAGCGACAAAGTATAAAAAAAAAAAAAAAAAAAAATATATATATATATATATATATATATATATATATATATAAGAAGAAAGTTGAGAGTAAATGTGAATGAGAGCAAGGTTATTAGGTACAGTAGGGTTGAGGGTCAAGTCAATTGGGAGGTAAGTTTGAATGGCGAAAAACTGGAGGAAGTGAAGTGTTTTAGATATCTGGGAGTGGATTTGGCAGCGGATGGAACCATGGAAGCGGAAGTGAATCATAGGGTGGGAGAGGGGGCGAAAATTCTGGGAGCCTTGAAGAATGTTTGGAAGTCGAGAACATTATCTCGGAAAGCAAAAATGGGTATGTTTGAAGGAATAGTGGTTCCAACAATGTTGTATGATTGTGAGGTGTGGGCTATAGATAGAGTTGTGTGCAGGAGAGTGGATGTGCTGGAAATGAGATGTTTGAGGACAATATGTGGTGTGAGGTGTTTTGATCGAGTAAGTAATAATAGGGTAAGTGAGATGTGTGGTAATAAAAAGAGTGTGGTTGAGAGAGCATAAGAGGGTGTTTTGAAATGGTTTGGTCGAATGGAGAGAATGAGTGAGGAAAGATTGACCAAGAGGATATATGTGTCAGAGGTGGAGGGAACGAGGAGAAGTGGGAGACCAAATTGGAGGTGGAAAGATGGAGTGAAAAAGATTTTGAGTGATCGGGGCCTGAACATGCAGGAGGGTGAAAGGCGTGCAAGGAATAGAGTGAATTGGAATGATGTGGTATACCGGGGTCGACGTGCTGTCAATGGATTGAAGCAGGGCATGTGAAGCGTCTGGGGTAAACCATGGAAAGTTGTGTGGGGCCTGGATGTGGAAAGGGAGCTGTGGTTTCAGTGCTTTATTACATGACAGCTAGAGACTGAGTGTGAATGAATGGGGCCTTTGTTGTCTTTTCCTAGCGCTACCTCACACACATGAGGGGGGAGGGGTGTGTTATTCCATGTGTGGCGAGGTGGCGATGAGAATAAATAAAGGCAGACAGTATGAATTATGTACATGTGTATATATGTATATGTCTGTGTGTGTATATATATATGTATACGTTGAGATGTATAGGTATGTATATTTGCATGTGTGGACGTGTATGTATATACATGTGTATGTGGGTGGGTTGGGCCATTCTTTCGTCTGTTTCCTGGCGCTACCTTGCTAACGCGGGAGACAGTGACAAAGCAAAATAAATTAAAAAAAAATAAATTCACTCAAAATCTTTTTCACTCCATCTTTCCACCTCCAGTTTGGTCTCCCACTTCTCCTCGTTCCCTCCACCTCTGGCACATATATCCTCTTGGTCAATCTTTCCTCTCTCATTCTCTCCATGTGACCAAACCATTTCAAAACACCCTCTTCTGCTCTCTCAACCACACTTTTTATTACAATACATCTCTCTTACCCTTTCATTACTTACTTGATCAAAGCACCTCACACCACATATTGTCCTCAAACATCTCATTTCCAGCACATCCACCCTCCTCCGCACAAATCTATCTATAGCCAATGTCTTGCAACCATATAACATTGTTGGAACCACTATTCCTTCAAACATACCCATTTTTGCTTTCTGAGATAATGTTCTCGACTTCCACACATTCTTCAATGCTCCTAGAACTTTCACCTCCTCTCCCACCCTATGATTCACTTCCGCTTCCATGGTTCCATCCACTGCCACATCCACTTCACTTCCTTCAGTTTTTCTCCATTCAAACTTACCTCCCAATTGACTTGTCCCTCAACCCTACTGTACCTAATAACCTTGCTCTTATTCACATTTACTCTCAGCTTTCTTCTTTCACACACTTTACCAAACTCAGTCACCAGCTTATGCAGTTTCTCACCCGAATCAGCCACCAGCACTGTATCATCAGCAGACAACAACTGACTCACTTCCCAGGCACTCTCATCCACAACAGACTGCATACTTGCCCCTTTTTCCAAAACTCTTGCATTCACCTCCTTAACAACCCCATCCATAAACAAATTAAACAACCATGGAGACATCACACACCCCTGCCGCAAACCAACATTCACTGAGAACCAATCACTTTCCTCTTTTCCTACATGTACACATGCCTTACATCCTCGATAAAAACTTTTCACTGCTTCTAACAACTTGCCTCCCACATCATTTATTCTTAATACCTTCCACAGAGCATCTCTATCAACTCTATCATATGCCTTCTCCAGATCCATAAATGCTACATACAAATCCATTTGCTTTTCTTAGTATTTCTCACATACATTCTTCAAAGCATACACCTGATCCACACATCCTCTACCACATCTGAAACCACACTGCTCTTCCCCAATCTGATGCTCTGTACATGACTGTACATGAGGTAGGGTGGTGACTGGAATAGATGAAGGCAGCGAGTATGAATATATACATGTGTATGTATATGTCTGTGTATGTATGTGTATTTATACGTTGAAATGTATAGGTATGTATATGTGTGTGTGTTGGCAGCTATGTATGTATGTGTATATGTGGGTGGGTTGGGCCACTCTTTTGTTTGTTTACTTGTGCTACCTCACTAAAGCGGGAGACAGCAATGTGAGGTAGGGTGGTGACTGGAATAGATGAAGGCTGCGAGTATGAATATATACTTGTGTATGTATGCGTATTTATACGTTGAAATGTATAGGTATGTATATGTGCGTGTGTTGGCAGTTATGTATGTATATGTGTATGTGGGTGGGTTGGGCCACTCTTTTGTCTGTTTACTTGTGCTACCTCGCTAAAGCGGGAGACAGCAATTGAGTATGATAAATAAATGGCGTCCTAGCCATATCTCTTCGTTTTATATCAGCTGACTTATATTTCTTTCTTGTATCTCCCCTGATGATGTGATTATTACATGAAAGTGCACTTGGGAACTTATTATGTTTCATTTTCCCCGTTGACTCATAGGAATATATATACATATGTGTGTGTGTGTGTGTATGAGTGAAATGGGCCATTCTTCATCTGTTTCCTGGCACTATCTTGCTGATGCGGGACACAATGATCAAGTATAATGAATAGATAAATATATATAAAACATTATTTTTTGTTTGTAATACTTGTGTTTAATTTTTGAAAAGCAAGGAATTCCATTGTTTCCTTAGTTTATGTTGCAATAATTTTATGATGAATTTATGTATTTTATTATAGTATCTTTACATTGACCTGGTATTTTATCTTTAATCTTGTAATTCATTTCTCTTAAATCCATAGTAATCTTTCCATACACCATGGAATATTTAAACTTGTTCACCTTACTTGAATGAACATATATACCAATCCATGATAGTCCTTTTCCAAAACAAGGCCAAAATGGTGGAGTGATGAAATAAAGAAATGCTTCTTGCCTACATAAGTAGCACATAAGAAATCTAGAGACCAGTAACCAACATGATAAAGTGAATTATATATATTTAGGTTGAGAAACTAAGAGACTTGTAAGTCATAGTAAATGTCAGTATGATGTCTATATTGGTGAACATAGCAAAAAAAAAACCCTAAGAAGTTTTGTAATTAGAAGAGATTCCTTACCTAGTTAATTGGTCCAATGATTATGGAAAGTGTTGTCATGGTACAAGACAGTGAAGCCATGGCAAATATTTTGACGCATTATTTTGCATCTGCATTTATGGCTGAAGACACAACTAATGTCCGGAATCCAGTTTCAACTCTAAGAGAGGAGAATGTTCTACAACATAATGACATTGAGGGTGAAGATATGCTGTCAGCAATAAATAGAATGAAAGGAATTATAATGGCAGGCCCTGATAAGTTTTACCTAAGGAATATGTAAGAGGTGAAAAATAAGATAGGTAATCCTTTGATTGCTGATTTCATTAAGTAATATGCCACTGGGAAAGGCCCAAAAGAATGGAAGCTTGCTATTGTAACTCTGATAAGCAAAAAAGGTGATGAGTCACTAACTAGAAATTATTGTCCAATTAGCTAGATGTACATAGTTCAAAAACTTTTGTAAACCATCGTCCAGGATGAATTGTAAATCATTAAGAGGACCACCAGGTAATAAATGATTCTTTGCCTTTGCATAGTATTTGTTGAAATTGCTTATGTCTGACAAATTTGCTTGATATTTTTTATGAGATAATCAACATGTATGATGAAAGTAAAGGAGTTGATATCATCTATTTATATTTTCAAGAACCAGTTGTTAAGCTCAGCATAAAATTTTACTGGCAAAACTTAAATCATTTGGTTTAGATGGAGTTTTACTTCAATGTTTCAGAAACTGGTTGACAGGCCATGAACAAAAAGTATTGGTTAGTGGTCAATCCTCAGAATGGTTAGATGCACCAAATAGTGTGCCATATGGATTAGTCTTGGGACAAGTTCCCTTTCTCTTATGTGTTGAATATATTGATACTTGGCTGCATCACAAGATATCAGATTTTACAGATAATGCTAAGTAGGAAAATATATCTACAACAGAATGTGAATGTCAGCAGCTTCAAGCTGACATAGGCAAATTGATGGTTTGGGCTCATGGGGGACAAATGAATTTTGATACTAAGTGCAAATTTTACAGGTCATTTTTAAAAGTGACCCTGTATAGTTACTGTATGACTTCTGTTGAGCTAAAAAAATTGGGGACAACGACAGGGATATAGTAATCTCTGGTAACTGAAAGCCAAGTAAGCAGTGTGCAGAAGCAGTGAAAATGGCAAAGAAAATTCTTGGATTCAAGTCTTGGGAAACAATCCTTACACTTTACAATTTATTAGTGCATCATCATCTTGAATATTGTTTTCTGTTTTTGGTTACCTTACTTGAAAAAATATAGACATGAGAGACTACGGCATCGAGCTACCACGACAGTTCCATGACTGAGAAACATATCCCATGAGAGCCGACTAATTGACAAATCTAACTTAGAGAAGGTTAAAAGGTGGTCAGATACAGATATTTAGAATTATCAAAGGCTTCAATATCTTGATGTAATAAACTGCTTATACAAAGAACACAAAGGAATTCAAACAGCAACAGACCATTGGGTCTTTTTGAGGCTTGTTGTAATAGTGGAAGATATCAGAAACTCATAGAATAATGTAATAAGAGGTAGAAGGCATACAGATGATTCAAAGAGAATGAATGCAGATTGTTTTTTTAACAAGGCATAAGTAATGAAAGTTGTGGACTTGAAACAAATTATTTATCAAATCTTACCTTAGATATATCTTAGCCTGCTTTGAAGCACTCTTCTTGGCAAATTGTTCTACTGTGAACAATCCTGTTGAAGAATATGTACTTCAGCCTCATTCGAGATGAATTGTTTACCCATGAGAGTGTATCCATTACTACAAGTAAAATCAGACGAATCAAGTCTTATGTAACTTGATAGGTCAAGATTATCAAATCCTTTGATCATTTTGAATACTTGTATTAGATCACCTCTATACTTTCTCTTTTCCAAGCTAAATAGATTCACATCGTTTAATCTCATCTTGTAGGATTTGTTTCTCAGGCCAGAAATCATCTTGGTAGCTTGAAGATGTGATCTTTCCATTCTGTCTATGTCTGTTTTTAGGTAGGATGACCAAAACTGAACACAATATTCAAGATGTGGAAGAACCGATGTATTGTAGAGAATAAGTCCCTGGACTTTAACTCGAAGGCTATACCTATGAATACAAAGATTTTGTTCATTCTTTTCCTGCTTCTGTGCACTGTTTCCTTGGTTTTAGGTCACCAGAGACTATTACACCCAAGTTTTTTCCTTGTTAACCTTTTGCAATTCATGAGAATTCATACTGTAGCTTGCCTATTCATTTTTACAACAAATAAATGAAACTTTCAGATTATTGTTATTGAAAATTATTTGCCATTTTTGAGCCTAAGTCATCAGTTTGTTTATGCCATTTTAAACCATTATTTCCCAACCTTGAATTAGTAGCAAATTTTGATATCTTGCAATGCAGTCCATTATCAGTATCATTAATTTTTTTTTTGTACTGTTCGCTATTTTCCGCAGTAGCGAGGTAGCATTAAGAACAGAGGACTGACCTTTTGAGGGAATATCCTCACTCGGCCCCTTTCTCTGTTCATTCTTTTGGAAAATTAAAAATGAGAGGGGAGGATTTCCAGCCACAGCTCCCTCCCCTTTTAGTCGCCTCCTATGACACGCAGAAATGCGTGGGAAGTATTCTCTCTCCTCTGTCCCCAGCGACAAAGCAAAAAAAAAAAAATATATATATATATATATGTATATATGTATTAAGAATATATGGTGTGGGAGGCAAGTTGTTAGAAGCAGTGAAAAGTTTTTATCGAGGATGTAAGGCATGTGTACGTGTAGGAAGAGAGGAAAGTGATTGGTTCTCAGTGAATGTAGGTTTGCGGCAGGGGTGTGTGATGTCTCCATGGTTGTTTAATTTGTTTATGGATGGGGTTGTTAGGGAGGTGAATGCAAGAGTTTTGGAAAGAGGGGCAAGTATGAAGTCTGTTGGGGATGAGAGAGCTTGGGAAGTGAGTCAGTTGTTGTTCGCTGATGATACAGCGCTGGTGGCTGATTCATGTGAGAAACTGCAGAAGCTGGTGACTGAGTTTGGTAAAGTGTGTGGAAGAAGAAAGTTAAGAGTAAATGTGAATAAGAGCAAGATTATTAGGTACAGTAGGGTTGAGGGTCAAGTCAATTGGGAGGTGAGTTTGAATGGAGAAAAACTGGAGGAAGTGAAGTGTTTTAGATATCTGGGAGTGGATTTGGCAGCGGATGGAACCATGGAAGCGGAAGTGGATCATAGGGTGGGGGAGGGGGCAAAAATTCTGGGAGCCTTGAAGAATGTGTGGAAGTCGAGAACATTATCTCGGAAAGCAAAAATGGGTATGTTTGAAGGAATAGTGGTTCCAACAATGTTGTATGGTTGCGAGGCGTGGGCTATGGATAGAGTTGTGCGCAGGAGGATGGATGTGCTGGAAATGAGATGTTTGAGGACAATGTGTGGTGTGAGGTGGTTTGATCGAGTAAGTAACGTAAGGGTAAGAGAGATGTGTGGAAATAAAAAGAGCGTGGTTGAGAGAGCAGATGAGGGTGTTTTGAAATGGTTTGGGCACATAGAGAGAATGAGTGAGGAAAGATTGACCAAGAGAATATATGTGTCGGAGGTGGAGGGAACGAGGAGAAGAGGGAGACCAAATTGGAGGTGGAAAGATGGAGTGAAAAAGATTTTGTGTGATCGGGGCCTGAACATGCAGGAGGGTGAAAGGAGGGCAAGGAATAGAGTAAATTGGAGCGATGTGGTATACCGGGGTTGACGTGCTGTCAGTGGATTGAATCAAGGCATGTGAAGCGTCTGGGGTAAACCATGGAAAGCTGTGTAGGTATGTATATTTGTGTGTGTGGACGTATGTATATACATGTGTATGGGGGGGGGTTGGGCCATTTCTTTGGTTTGTTTCCTTGCGCTACCTCGCAAACGCGGGAGACAGCGACAAAGTATAAAAAAAGAAAAAAAATATATATATATATATATATATATATATATATATATATATATATATATATATATATATATTGGGGAAGAGCAGTGTGGTTTCAGAAGTGGTAGAGGATGTGTGGATCAGGTGTTTGCTTTGAAGAATGTATGTGAGAAATACTTAGAAAAGCAAATGGATTTGTATGTAGCATTTATGGATCTGGAGAAGGCATATGATAGAGTTGATAGAGATGCTCTGTGGAAGGTATTAAGAATATATGGTGTGGGAGGAAAGTTGTTAGAAGCAGTGAAAAGTTTTTATCGAGGATGTAAGGCATGTGTACGTGTAGGAAGAGAGGAAAGTGATTGGTTCTCAGTGAATGTAGGTTTGCGGCAGGGGTGTATGATGTCTCCATGGTTGTTTAATTTGTTTATGGATGGGGTTGTTAGGGAGGTGAATGCAAGAGTTTTGGAAAGAGGGGCAAGTATGAAGTCTGTTGGGGATGAGAGAGCTTGGGAAGTGAGTCAGTTGTTGTTCGCTGATGATACAGCGCTGGTGGCTGATTCATGTGAGAAACTGCAGAAGCTGGTGACTGAGTTTGGTAAAGTGTGTGAAAGAAGAAAGTTAAGAGTAAATGTGAATAAGAGCAAGGTTATTAGGTACAGTAGGGTTGAGGGTCAAGTCAATTGGGAGGTAAGTTTGAATGGAGAAAAACTGGAGGAAGTAAAGTGTTTTAGATATCTGGGAGTGGATCTGGCAGCAGATGGAACCATGGAAGCGGAAGTGGATCATAGGGTGGGGGAGGGGGCGAAAATTCTGGGAACCTTGAAGAATGTGTGGAAGTCGAGAACATTATCTCGGAAAGCAAAAATGGGTATGTTTGAAGGAATAGTGGTTCCAACAATGTTGTATGGTTACGAGGCGTGGGCAATGGATAGAGTTGTGCGCAGGAGGATGGATGTGCTGGAAATGAGATGTTTGAGGACAATGTGTGGTGTGAGGTGGATTGATCGAGTAAGTAACGTAAGGTTAAGAGAGACGTGTGGAAATAAAAAGAGCGTGGTTGAGAGAGCAGAAGAGGGTGTTTTGAAATGGTTTGGGCACATGGAGAGAATGAGTGAGGAAAGATTGACCAAGAGGATATATGTGTCGGAGGTGGAGGGAACGAGGAGAAGTGGGAGACCAAATTGGAGGTGGAAAGATGGAGTGAAAAAGATTTTGTGTGATCGTGGCCTGAACATGCAGGAGGGTGAAAGGAGGGCAAGGAATAGAGTGAATTGGATCGATGTGGTATACCGGGGTTGACGTGCTGTCAATGGATTGAATCAGGGCATGTGAAGATTCTGGGGTAAACCATGGAAAGCTGTGTAGGTATGTATATTTGCGTGTGTGGACGTATGTATATACATGTGTATGGGGGGGGGGGTTGGGCCATTTCTTTCGTCTGTTTCCTTGTGCTACCTCGCAAACGCGGGAGACAGCGACAAAGCAAAAAAAGAAAAAAATATATATATATATCAATGTCTTGGGAGTAAAGTCAGGGGTTAGTGAGAGGACAAGAGCAAGGGAAGGAGTAGCAGTACTCCTGAAACAGGAGTTGTGGGAGTATGTGATAGAATGTAAGAAAGTAAATGCTCGATTAATATGGGTAAAACTGAAAGTTGATGGAGAGAGATGGGTGATTGTTTATGCATATGCACCTGGGCATGAGAAGAAAGATCATGAGAGGCAAGTGTTTTGGGAGCAGCTGAATGAGTGTGTTAGTGGTTTTGATGCACGAGACCGGGTTATAGTGATGGGTGATTTGAATGCAAAGGTGAGTAATGTGGCAGTTGAGGGAATAATTGGTATACATGGGGTGTTCAGTGTTGTAAATGGAAATGGTGAAGAGCTTGTAGATTTATGTGCTGAAAAAGGACTGGTGATTGGGAATACCTGGTTTAAAAAGCGAGATATACATAAGTATACGTATGTAAGTAGGAGAGATGGCCAGAGAGCGTTATTGGATTACGTGTTAATTGACAGGCATGCGAAAGAGAGACTTTTGGATGTTAATGTGCTGAGAGGTGCAACTGGAGGGATGTCTGATCATTATCTTGTGGAGGCTAAGGTGAAGATTTGTATGGGTTTTCAGAAAAGAAGAGTGAATGTTGGGGTGAAGAGGGTGGTGAGAGTAAGTGAGCTTAGGAAGGAGACTTGTGTGAGGAAGTACCAGGAGAGACTGAGTACAGAATGGAAAAAGGTGAGAACAATGGAAGTAAGGGGAGTGGGGGAGGAATGGGATGTATTTAGGGAATCAGTGATGGATTGCGCAAAAGATGCTTGTGGCATGAGAAGAGTGGGAGATGGGTTGATTAGAAAGGGTAGTGAGTGGTGGGATGAAGAAGTAAGATTATTAGTGAAAGAGAAGAGAGAGGCATTTGGACGATTTTTGCAGGGAAAAAATGCAATTGAGTGGGAGATGTATAAAAGAAAGAGACAGGAGGTCAAGAGAAAGGTGCAAGAGGTGAAAAAGAGGGCAAATGAGAGTTGGGGTGAGAGAGTATCATTAAATTTTAGGGAGAATAAAAAGATGTTCTGGAAGGAGGTAAATAAAGTGCGTAAGACAAGGGAGCAAATGGGAACTTCAGTGAAGGGCGCAAATGGGGAGGTGATAACGAGTAGTGGTGATGTGAGAAGGAGATGGAGAGAGTATTTTGAAGGTTTGTTGAATGTGTTTGATGATAGAGTGGCAGATATAGGGTGTTTTGGTCGAGGTGGTGTGCAAAGTGAGAGGGTTAGGGAAAATGATTTGGTAAACAGAGAAGAGGTAGTAAAAGCTTTGCGGAAGATGAAACCGGCAAGGCAGCAGGTTTGGATGGTATTGCAGTGGAATTTATTAAAAAAGGGGGTGACTGTATTGTTGACTGGTTGGTAAGGTTATTTAATGTATGTATGACTCATGGTGAGGTGCCTGAGGATTGGCGGAATGCGTGCATAGTGCCATTGTACAAAGGCAAAGGGGATAAGAGTGAGTGCTCAAATTGCAGAGGTATAAGTTTGTTGAGTATTCCTGGTAAATTATATGGGAGGGTATTGATTGAGAGGGTGAAGGCATGTACAGAGCATCAGATTGAGGAAGAGCAGTGTGGTTTCAGAAGTGGTAGAGGATGTGTGGATCAGGTGTTTGCTTTGAAGAATGTATGTGAGAAATACTTAGAAAAGCAAATGGATTTGTATGTAGCATTTATGGATCTGGAGAAGGCATATGATAGAGTTGATAGAGATGCTCTGTGGAAGGTATTAAGAATATATGGTGTGGGAGGCAAGTTGTTAGAAGCAGTGAAAAGTTTTTATCGAGGATGTAAGGCATGTGTACGTGTAGGAAGAGAGGAAAGTGATTGGTTCTCAGTGAATGTAGGTTTGCGGCAGGGGTGTGTGATGTCTCCATGGTTGTTTAATTTGTTTATGGATGGGGTTGTTAGGGAGGTGAATGCAAGAGTTTTGGAAAGAGGGGCAAGTATGAAGTCTGTTGTGGATGAGAGAGCTTGGGAAGTGAGTCAGTTGTTGTTCGCTGATGATACAGCGCTGGTGGCTGATTCATGTGAGAAAGTGCAGAAGCTGGTGACTGAGTTTGGTAAAGTGTGTGAAAGAAGAAAGTTAAGAGTAAATGTGAATAAGAGCAAGGTAATTAGGTACAGTAGGGTTGAGGGTCAAGTCAATTGGGAGGTAAGTTTGAATGGAGAGAAACTGGAGGAAGTAAAGTGTTTTAGATATCTGGGAGTGGATCTGGCAGCGGATGGAACCATGGAAGCAGAAGTGGATCATAGGGTGGGGGAGGGGGCGAAAATTCTGGGAGCCTTGAAGAATGTGTGGAAGTCGAGAACATTATCTCAGAAAGCAAAAATGGGTATGTTTGAAGGAATAGTGGTTCCAACAATGTTGTATGGTTGTGAGGCGTGGGCTATGGATAGAGTTGTGCGCAGGAGGATGGATGTGCTGGAAATGAGATGATTGAGGACAATGTGTGGTGTGAGGTGGTTTGATCGAGTAAGTAACGTAAGGGTAAGAGAGATGTGTGGAAATAAAAAGAGCATGGTTGAGAGAGCAGAAGAGGGTGTTTTGAAATGGTTTGGGCACATGGAGAGAATGAGTGAGGAAAGATTGACCAAGAGGATATATGTGTCGGAGGTGGAGGGAACGAGGAGAAGTGGGAGACCAGATTGGAGGTGGAAAGATGGAGTGAAAAAGATTTTGTGTGATCAGGGCCTGAACATGCAGGAGGGTGAAAGGAGGGCAAGGAAAAGAGTGAATTGGATCGATGTGGTATACCGGGGTTGACGTGCTGTCAGTGGATTGAATCAGGGCATGTGAAGCGTCTGGGGTAAACCATGGAAAGCTGTGTAGGTATGTATATTTGCGTGTGTGGACGTATGTATATACATGTGTATGGGGGTGGGTTGGGCCATTTCTTTCATCTGTTTCCTTGCGCTACCTCGCAAACACGGGAGACAGCGACAAAGTATAATAAAAAAAAAAATAATATATATATATATATATATATATATATATATATATATATAGATAGATAGATAGATAGAAGAAAGTTAAGAGTAAACGTGAATAAGAGCAAGGTTATTAGGTACAGTAGGGTTGAGGGTCAAGTCAATTAGGAGGTAAGTTTGAATGGAGAAAAACTGGAGGAAGTAAAGTGTTTTAGATATCTGGGAGTGGATCTGGCAGCGGATGGAACCATGGAAGCGGAAGTGGATCATAGGGTGGGGGAGGGGGCGAAAATTCTGGGAGCCTTAAAGAATGTATGGAAGTCAAGAACATTATCTCGGAAAGCAAAAATGGGTATGTTTGAAGGAATAGTGGTTCCAACAATGTTGTATGGTTGCGAGGCATGGGCTATGGATAGAGTTGTGCGCAGGAGGATGGATGTGCTGCAAAATGAGATGTTTGAGGACAATGTGTGGTGTGAGGTGGTTTGATCGAGTAAGTAACGTAAGGGTAAGAGAGATGTGTGGAAATGAAAAGAGCGTGGTTGAGAGAGCAGAAGAGGGTGTTTTGAAATGGTTTGGGCACATGGAGAGAATGAGTGAGGAAAGATTGACGAAGAGGATATATGTGTCGGAGGTGGAGGGAACGAGGAGAAGTGGGAGACCAAATTGGAGGTGGAAAGATGGAGTGAAAAAGATTTTATGTGATCGGGGCCTGAACATGCAGGAGGGTGAAAGGAGGGCAAGGAATAGAGTGAATTGGATCAATGTGGTATACCGGGGTTGACGTGCTGTTGCCCCTCTTTGCATTCACCTCCCTAACAACCCCATCTATAAACAAATTAAACATCCATGGAGACATCACACACCCCTGCCGCAAACCTACATTCACTGAGAACCAATCACTTTCCTCTCTTCCTACACGTACACATGCCTTACATCCTCAATAAAAACTTTTCACTGCTTCTAACAACTTGCCTCCCACACCATATATTCTTAATACCTTCCACAGAGCATCTCTATCAACTCTATCACATGCCTTCTCCAGATCCATAAATGCTACATACAAATCCATTTGCTTTTCTAAGTATTTCTCACATACATTCTTCAAAACAAACTCCTGATCCACAGCATCCTCTACCACTTCTGAAACCACACTGCTCTTCCTCAATCTGATGCTCTGTACATGCCTTCACCCTCTCAATCAATACCCTCCCATATAATTTACCAGGAATACTCAACAAACTTATACCTCTGAAATTTGAGCCCTCTTATCCCCTTTGCCTTTGTACAATGGCACTATGCACGCATTCCACCAATCCTCAGGCACCTCACCATGAGTCATACATACATTAAATAACCTTACCAACCAGTCAATAATAGTCACCCCCTTTTTTAATAAATTCCACTGCAATACCATCCAAACCTGCTGCCTTGCTGGCTTTCATCTTCTGCAAAGCTTTTACTACCTCTTCTCTGTTTACCAAATCATTTTCCCTAACCCTCTCACTTTGCACACCACCTCGACCAAAACACCCTATATCTGCCACTCTATCATCGAACACATTCAACAAACCTTCAAAATAGTCACTCCATCTCCTTCTCACATCATCACTACTTGTTATCATCTCCCCATTTGCGCCCTTCACTGAAGTTCCCATTTGCTCCCTTGTCTTACGCACTGTATTTACCTCCTTCCAGAACGTCTTTTTATTCTCCCTAAAATTTAATGATACTCTCTCACCCCAACTCTCATTTGCCCTCTTTTTCACCTCAAGCACCTTTCTCTTGACCTCCTTTCTCTTTCTTTTATACATATATATATATATATATATATATATATATATATATATATATATATATATATATATATATATATATTTATTATTATTATTTTTTTTATTATACTTTGTCGCTGTCTCCCGCGTTTGCGAGGTAGCGCAAGGAAACAGACGAAAGAAATGGCCCAACCCCCCCCCATACACATGTATATACATACGTCCACACACGCAAATATACATACCTACACAGCTTTCCATGGTTTACCCCAGACGCTTCACATGCCTTGATTCAATCCACTGACAGCACGTCAACCCCGGTATACCACATCGCTCCAATTCACTCTATTCCTTGCCCTCCTTTCACCCTCCTGCATGTTCAGGCCCCGATCACACAAAATCTTTTTCACTCCATCTTTCCACCTCCAATTTGGTCTCCCTCTTCTCCTTGTTCCCTCCACCTCCGACACATATATCCTCTTGGTCAATCTTTCCTCACTCATCCTCTCCATGTGCCCAAACCACTTCAAAACACCCTCTTCTGCTCTCTCAACCACGCTCTTTTTATTTCCACACATCTCTCTTACCCTTACGTTACTCACTCGATCAAACCACCTCACACCACACATTGTCCTCAAACATCTCATTTCCAGCACATCCATCCTCCTGCGCACAACTCTATCCATAGCCCACGCCTCGCAACCATACAACATTGTTGGAACCACTATTCCTTCAAACATACCCATTTTTGCTTTCCGAGATAATGTTCTCAACTTCCACACATTCTTCAAGGCCCCCAGAATTTTCGCCCCCTCCCCCACCCTATGATCCACTTCCGCTTCCATGGTTCCATCCGCTGCCAGATCCACTCCCAGATATCTAAAACACTTCACTTCCTCCAGTTTTTCTCCATTCAAACTCACCTCCCAATTGACTTGACCCTCAACCCTACTGTACCTAATAACCTTGCTCTTATTCACATTTACTCTTAACTTTCTTCTTCCACACACTTTACCAAACTCAGTCACCAGCTTCTGCAGTTTCTCACATGAATCAGCCACCAGCGCTGTATCATCAGCGAACAACAACTGACTCACTTCCCAAGCTCTCTCATCCCCAACAGACTTCATACTTGCCCCTCTTTCCAAAACTCTTGCATTCACCTCCCTAACAACCCCATCCATAAACAAATTAAACAACCATGGAGACATCACACACCCCTGCCGCAAACCTACATTCACTGAGAACCAATCACTTTCCTCTCTTCCTACACGTACACATGCCTTACATCCTCGATAAAAACTTTTCACTGCTTCTAACAACTTGCCTCCCACACCATATATTCTTAATACCTTCCACAGAGCATCTCTATCAACTCTATCATATGCCTTCTCCAGATCCATAAATGCTACATACAAATCCATTTGCTTTTCTAAGTATTTCTCACATACATTCTTCAAAGCAAACACCTGATCCACACATCCTCTACCACTTCTGAAACCACACTTTTTCATACTATCCACCATTTCCCACGTTAGCGAGGTAGCGTTAAGAACAGAGGACTGGGCCTTTGAGGGAATATCCTCATCTGGCCCCCTTCTCTGTTCCTTCTTTTGGAAAATTAAAAGAAAACGAGTCCCAAAACTGATCCTTTTGGCACTCCACTTGTAATGCTATGCCTAACCATTCTGAGGCTTGACTACTCTTTGTTTACAGCCAGTTAACTAGTTTCCTTTCCATTGATGTACAACCCCATCAGTGCCATGTGACTTAGTTTATGTCAGTAATCTTTGATGTGGAACCTCATTTGTCAAAGGTTTTTTGAAAGTCTAGAAAGATAACATGGGCTGCTTTGCCTTCATCATACATGTTGATGATATCAAAAGAAACCAAGCAGATTTGTCAGATACGAGTGGTTTTGTTGAAAAATCATGCTGAGAATCGTTATTTAGTGGTGGTCCTCTAAATGGTGTACAATCTGTCTTAAATGATGGTTTCCATAAGTTTTCTAACTACAGATGTTAAGCTAATAGGAAGGTAATTCCCGGGCAATGACTTGTTACCTTTTTTTGAATGTCAGTGCTACAATGGCAAACTTCTATTCATTTGGAACTTTTCCAATAGCAAGTGTTGAAAAGAGCAGTCAAGGGCTTAGGTATCTCATTTTTCACCTCTTTCATTGCTCTCAGATGAAACATTTCAGGGTCTGCTGAATTATTTGTCTTTTCGGCTTTTATGTCAATTGATGAAGAATATTCCCAAATCTTATCAGTGAAATTGGGTTTAGGACATGGTTTGTCTTCCTATGTAAATAAAGATGCAAAAAAGTCATATGTTTTTGGTATGGCTTCATTGCCTTGAACCAAGCCTTTTTTTTTCCATAATTAGTAGACATGTTGACTGGGTAATGAGTCTCTTCTAACATAATTATACAACTCCTTTTTTTTTTCAGCAATATACACTCTGTATTGATGTTTGCTTTGTCATCTAACTCTTACTTTTTCATTGCAAATTTACATTACTTACTCTGTCATGTTGGTTATTGATTTTCTTATGAGCCACTTTCTTACATAAGAGGCACTTTTTTGTTTCACCACTCCACCACCTGGGTTTCATTCTAAAAATGGACTATATACTACTCATTGGTACATGTGTTCCCTCTGCTGCTTTGAAGGTTTTTGCTAAGATTTTCCAAGCCACATTCATGTCATTTTTATTGACCACATCATCCAGGTCTGCCTGTCATGAGCAATGCAAAGATCATTAAAATTTGTATGTTTAGAATTGGGTATTTTTTTGTAACTCATTTTGACCAATGTTACATGCATTGTTGAAAATGACCAAAGTATTATTTTGTCATTGATTGCTTCTACCAAGTTTTTCCCCAACTTCAACACTACTAACAATATCCTCATTTGCAGTAAGAACTAAATCTAATATACTCTTGTCAATGATAGATTTTTTGACTAATTGCATTAAGGCATTATCAAGCAAATTTAGGTAGAATTCATGCCACAGCTACTGGAAAGGGTTTTTCCCAATTTAGATACTGGTATGCTAAAATCTACTATGGTAGAATCTTGTTTTCTACATATTTCTGTTAATTGATCATAAAAGCTTTCATCTACCTCTGTTGTCTGTGTGTGGGGTTCTATATACTAGTCCTACAGTTTTTTCAAGTAGTTTATTTTTCATTTCTACAAAAATGAAGTTGACATTCCACAACAACTACTACAGTTTTTTCTAAGGGATTTGAATGAGCTTTAACAAAGAGCAGGACACTACCACCTACTTTGTTTCCCCTATCCCTAATAAACAAAGTATGCCCTGAAATTAAGTATTTGGCTATATAAATCTGTATTGTAATATGGAATGAAAAAGATTTTGAGTGATCGGGGCCTGAACATGCAGGAGGGAGAAAGGCGTGCAAGGAATAGAGTGAATTGGAACGATGTGGTATATCGGGGTCGACGTGCTGTCAATGGATTGAACCAGGGCGTGTGAAGCATCTGGGGTAAACCATGGAAAGTTCTGTGGAGCCTGGATGTGGAAAGGGAGCTGTGGTTTCAGTGCATTATACATGACAGCTAGAGACTGAGTGTAAACGAATGTGGCCTTTGTTGTCTTTTCTTAGCGCTACCTTGCGCACATGCCAGGGGAGGGGGTTGTTATTTCATGTGTGGCAGGGTGGCGATGGGAATGAATAAAGGCAGACAGTATGAATTATGTACATGTGTATACATGTATTTGTCTGCGGGAGACAGCGACAAAGCAAAATAAATATATATATATATATATATATATATATATATATATATATATATATATATATATATATATATATCCTCCCCTCTAGTTTTTTTTTTTTTTTTTTGATTTTCCAAAAGAAGGAACAGAGAAGGGGGCCAGGTGAGGATATTCCCTCAAAGGTCCAGTCCTCTGTTCTTAAAGCTACCTCGCTATTGCGGGAAATGGCGAATAGTATGATAGATAGTCTGTGTGTGTATATATATATGTATATGTTGAGATGTATAGGTATGTATATTTGCGTGTGTGGAAGTGTATGTATATACATGTGTATATGGGTGGGTTGGGACATTCTTTCGTCTGTTTCCTTGTGCAACCTCGCTAACGTGGGAGACAGCGACAAAGCAAATTAAATGAATAAATAAATCTCTATTGGTGATATCTAACCAAGATTCAGAAATGACAAACATACTATATTTTCCTTCTAACACTGTTGTCACTAAGGCTTTGATTTATATACTCCGAGCATTAACACAGAATATTTTTAAGATGAAACAGTCCTGTTTGGAAATGTACTTATGCAAGGGAGATGGGTATGCTCCACATGGGTTGCATATTTTGACCAAAATGAATGCGCAGTCACTAAGGAGCCTACCAAAACCCATAGCTTCGTTCAGGTGTACTCCATCCTTCTTAAACTTAACAGAATGCATGCAGAAATGCTGCCAAAAATTTATGACCAACTTTCCTAAAAACATAGATTTACTAATCTGTTATTTAGAATGAATGCCTTACTAAAGAAAGCGCTCTCAGCACTGGTCATGGGTAGAAGTGAATTCATAATATTATTAGTTTTATTTCATAAATGTCGAATTAGCTAGCGATATATCTCCAACAGCTCCTCTGATCTCTCCTCCAGTACATTGATAGCACCGACATGACAAATAACAATTGTATTATCATTAGTGCCACCACAGACTTCATCTACAGCATCAGCACCATTATCTACCTTGGCACCCAGAAAACAAAAATATTTATGGCGTGAAGGGTTTCTGGAGAGAATTTGTCCAGCTGTTCTTGGATCATAGAGTTGTTGACGAGCCTTACTTTGTGTTTGTTGTCATTGACATCACCCAAAGCCTGAAACTAAGAGAGGAGAAGGATTACTTGGGCGTGTCTTAACACCCACTGTATGCTGTCCAGTGTTGATGACTCGCTCCCCAGTTCTCTTCTTAGCAAGCTGGATTCGATGATGTCCTGAAGGATATCTGCCCTGTGTATTAGAACAGTTATTTTATCAGTAGCTGCATCCAGCTTTTTCTCAAAGGTCCTTTAGTCCATGCAAAATCTGCAAATCAAAGGCATTGTAAGATTATTATAAAACTGAATACCAAACTTCCCTCTACACATAGAACACCAGCTGGCATGCAAATAGTAAACAGAAATTGTATTTCACTGAAAATAAGAATTATAGAAAAAATTACAGAAAAGACACTACCTTGTATGTTAGGCTTATGAGAGTTCACATTCCCAAAATCCATGCAGTTTTTCCCAAGTGCACATGTAAGAATATTTTTCTCTTTTCCCTTTCAAGTTAAAGCTCATTTTAGTACTACATTATGATACACAACTAGCTAAACACTTCTTACCTCACAAAAGAGTTCTGCTTGAAAAGATATAGTGATAGAACTGAAGAATCTCAACAAAAAGGATTTTGATCCACTCCAGTAAATAGTTCAGTAAAACAAATACAAGCACATCTGACTGCTAGGAAGGATGGCACCAAACTTAAGGCTTGATTTGTCTGATTGCTCTCATAGTTATGGATACAGCCTTGGACTAACATTTCACTTCATATGAGGTGAGGTACTTTGTTCTTTAACAGGACCCTTGATATTACTGCTTAGAGGGGTTGAAAGCAATACTCAAGAAACTTCAAGATGGACTATATATATATTTTGCTTTCCTAGTCATAAATATACAATAAATATTTTGCTTCCCTAGTCACATGAACAGTTTAGAGATTTTATCTCTATAAATCTTTATTCCTACTTTTACTACAATAGCCTGTGAGTTTCTGATATCTTCCACAATCACAGACAGCTTCAAAAGGACTCGGTGGTCTGTTGCTGTTGAATTCCATTGTATTCCCTTTTATCATCAGAGCCATTCATCACATTCATTGACAATGTCATTCATTATGTTCTTCAGAGCCATTCATCTTATCATCAGAACCTTGCATTTTATATGGATACAGGTCCTTCATATTTTTTTTTTTTTTTTTTTTTTTTTTGTCGCTGTCTCCTGCATTTGCGAGGTAGCGCAAGGAAACAGACGAAAGAAATGGCCCAACCCCCCCCATACACATGTATATAAATACGTCCACACACGCAAATATACATACCTACACAGCTTTCCATGGTTTACCCCAGACGCTTCACATGCCTTGATTCAATCCACTGACAGCACGTCAGCCCCGGTATACCACATCGCTCCAATTCACTCTGTTCCTTGCCCTCCTTTCACCCTCCTGCATGTTCAGGCCCCGATCACACAAAATCTTTTTCACTCCATCTTTCCACCTCCAATTTGGTCTCCCTCTTCTCCTTGTTCCCTCCACCTCTGACACATATATCCTCTTGGTCAATCTTTCCTCACTCATCCTCTCCATGTGCCCAAACCACTTCAAAACACCCTCTTCTGCTCTCTCAACCACGCTCTTTTTATTTCCACACATCTCTCTTACCCTTACGTTACTCACTCGATCAAACCACCTCACACCACACATTGTCCTCAAACATCTCATTTCCAGCACATCCATCCTCCTGCGCACAACTCTATCCATAGCCCACGCCTCGCAACCATACAACATTGTTGGAACCACTATTCCTTCAAACATACCCATTTTTGCTTTCCGAGATAATGTTCTCAACTTCCACACATTCTTCAAGGCCCCCAGAATTTTCGCCCCCTCCCCCACCCTATGATCCACTTCCGCTTCCATGGTTCCATCCGCTGCCAGATCCACTCCCAGATATCTAAAACACTTCACTTCCTCCAGTTTTTCTCCATTCAAACTCACCTCCCAATTGACTTGACCCTCAACCCTACTGTACCTAATAACCTTGCTCTTATTCACATTTACTCTTAACTTTCTTCTTCCACACACTTTACCAAACTCAGTCACCAGCTTCTGCAGTTTCACACATGAATCAGCCACCAGCGCTGTGTCATCAGCGAACAACAACTGACTCACTTCCCAAGCTCTCTCATCCCCAACAGACTTCATACTTGCCCCTCTTTCCAAAACTCTTGCATTTACCTCCCTAACAACCCCATCCATAAACAAATTAAACAACCATGGAGACATCACACACCCCTGCCACAAACCTTCATATTTATATTCTGTATAATGATCTGATTGGTTTTCATTAGCTCCTCCCCATCCCATCTGTTTATTACTGGAATTCATGTTTCTTTGACAATGAACATCCCAGAGCTAGTAGCTTCTTACATAAGCATATGTACAGTGACAGGGCCTGTTGAATAATGCATTGTTTGTAGAAAATGAACAATGCCTTGTGTACATAACAGTGCTTAGTGTACATGAGCAGTGCCTGGTGTGCTTTATATGATTAATGGCAGCTCTACTTGAATATACCTTACATTACATGAGTCATCTACCTCTTTCATAGTACAGGTAGTTCCAGTGTTTCTCATATACATGTTTATGATGGTAGTTTGTTCGGTGACTTAGAGGGACTGCAACAGGCGAAGGCAGTGGTGGAGAAGGAGTTCGCAGTGGTGGGTCTGTTGGAGGAGTGGGACAAGACACTCACAGTCCTGGAGCACTATGTCCCACGGTTTTTCAAGGGCGCCACTAGGAAGTACTATGGTAAGTCTAGAGTGGATGATATTAGTTGTAATACTAATGGATTATAGGAAAGTTTGCACAAGTAACAGTGTGATACAGAATATATTCTCTGTACCTTATATATGTTGTGGATAGTAATTGAGTGAGTGAAGTTATGATAAAAGTTAGTTTTTCATTATGTAGGTAAAGGAAGATAGTGAGGATTTTGGAATTGTGTTTTACATTAACTTTATTAGTCCTTGCCCTCTCAGCAACCCTGTGATACCTATGAATGCTCACTGATTTTCAGAATATAAGAAGACTGTATGTCTCAAAAGGTAACCTTTTAGATATATGTTAATCTTTATAGTACATTTTACTCGGTGTTACCAGACTTCGCCTGCTCAAAGTTACACCCAAGGTGAAAAGTGACTTTTTGATGAGGCTGTATCATTGGTAATTCAGTCTCATTAAAGAATTTATTTGTGCAAAGATGTCTACAGTTCTTTACCATTGGAAGTCCTACAGCCCAAGGCTGCCTGAGCTTTTAGAAAGGCCCTAGGTAACACTAGGACTCGCATAGAAATTAGTTCTGGGGTAATTATTGATATGATAGATACATTGTACTGAGGTTTTTGAAATGGGGGTTTTAAATGGGTTTACAACTCAAAATCTTTAATATATGTGAGATGCATTACAGTAGTGTTGTTATAACTGTTGAGACTCGTTTTTCTCTACAGATGTATTTCTTTAGGTACAGCTTATGTGTTATGACTACTACTATATTTTTTAATTGTTTCTGTTCGTTTTAACATTTTCCTGCAGAAAACATACATGAGAATAAGATCAGGAGGAATGAGAACTTTTACAAGCCAAGGGTGGAGCAACAGGCTAGAGATTATCTCAAGAGGAACTTTACTATAGAATATGAATTCTATGACTTCCTGCATCAGCGTCTAAACCAGCAGTATTGGGCTGTCACCAAGGCTTCCTCTTCCCAGTCTACATGAAGAAAGAAGTAAAGAATTACTGAAGGAAACCAAGATTGGATGACCAGTAAGCCAGAGGGAGTGAGAAGTAAAGATTGAGAATTCAGGCAAGGAAGTCGGGAGAGGTGTCAAGGTGATGTAGTTAGAACAGGATATAATAAAAAATAGGTTAGGAGGATGGATAAAATTAGGATATGTAGGGGCTCACTCAGGAAAATTATGATAATGGAAGGAGTCATGTTAGACCTCACTTATAACAAAAGAAAGGAGAAGAAAGATTTGCTTGGAAAAGATTAGAATTTGTATCCTACATCTTCCAGGTGTTACACACTTGATGGTGATAACAACCAGTCTATTAAAACTCCATCAGTTTAAGTATGTCTGTGCATTTATATCATATCATTTCTGCACTCAGAGAGTGATCACCATATGATATTCTTCAATGTGAACACCAAGCTTCTGTATTTCCTTTGCCATTGAAGTCCCAGCAGCAGAGCTTTGGCCATCCAGCAATAGTCCTTGTGCATGGGAACAAGACTGTAAGAAAATGATTATGGTTATGTAGAGTGCAGCAATTAGAAGTGAATGATTTAAAGAAACGGTAAATTATAGACAAAAAAAAGGAAGAAAAGTGATATAAGAAAAACATGGAAATTTTCATCTGTGAGAGTAGTATGGATTCAGAGAATATATGACTACCACTCAATGCTATGAGGTGATTTGGTGAAAGAAGGGAAGCTTTCACTAGATAACGAAACAGTCCATTTCACCTATGGCAGATCTTGATAGAAGATCAAGGCCAACTTGTTTTTAGGTATTTAACTTCATTATGTAACATTAATTCTGGTATCCGACCAGTGTGCTCTAATTATATTATTGTCAGTCACTAGTAGTAAATACTTATTAGCTCACCAGATTATCAGGAATTATGTGCATAAATGTATTAACAGGGTTATGAGAAGAGAATAGTGCTTATAACTGACAATATGTCAGACTAGAGATGTATGGTATCAGAGATCTGGTATTGGATATACAATTGATTGAGTGTATAGTCTCTTTTCATTCAAGGGTGTTTATTCTTTTCAGTTAATTTTGTATGTGTTCATGACAATTCTTTTTCTGTGCTGCTTGACCTGTATTTATACCATATGACTAATACTGGGTATTTTTGTATGTGCCGTTTATGTTGTATGTGTATACACCAGTCTTTTTACAGAATTTTGTATATTTGTTATTTGATTAGTTTTGTTTGAGTTATATTCCTGTCATTATTTGTGCATATGGAAAAGGAGATTTACAATTTTGGATCCCCATCCCTTAACTTCTGTTTTTATCATACTGTCGTTTGAATTTCTAATTGGACTTTGCACTCAGTTTCTTCTCTTAGTAGGTTTCATATATTTACAACTCTCTTCAGAATGAAGGTATTTCTTCACATTTTTGTGAGTCTTTTCTTGCTTACTTTTTTGGTGTCCAGGTAATTTCCTTTGTATTTGTGCAGTTTCAACATTTTCAAATCAATTTCGAATCTTGGAAGTTGTAAGCGTGTCTCACATTTTCCTGCTATTATTTCATGTAGACAAGTTGCTGTTCTCTGCTTATAGCTTACCTTCCCTTACTGAAGATACAGTGGACATGTGTTTGTCATCTTCCATTTGACCTTTATTAAACCTACTGTATTCTTTGTCCTTTCTGGACAGGTGATTTTTTTTATATACATCTAAGGAAACACTACGACTGCCTGTTTTTTGTTTTTTTTTTTTGTTCCATACCAGTATTCCAAATGAAACAATTTTAAAACTTCTTGTGGTCTAAAAGTACAGCCCTCCCACCCGTATCTTTTCTTATAACTGTTACTCACTTTATGTATGTGTGCGTGTGTGATTAAAATTTTTGTTTTAAGGGGAGAAAGTTTTACACTCGTGTTGCTTTTCATCTTTTAAGCTTGTATTAAAGTACCATATCTTTCTTCATATGTGTGTATGTGTTATTTCTTATTTACCTATTTGTGTATTACATACGGGGATTTAACACTCTTGAGGCTTCATTTTTGTTTGTGGTTACATATCTCTGCATATCTGGAATGAGTTTTCCAGTTGTGGCAACTCATCTCTCAACTTAACCTTCACTTGGATTGAATTTGTAATGATTTCTGTATTTACAACATCAGGTCAGTTCATCCACTATTCTGTAACTAAAGAAGTATTGTCCTATGTCTTTCTGGCATTTTTCATTGGTTCACACTCCTGTTATAGCCTCTTAGTTCCCTTCCTCAAGAGCTTCTCCATATCACCTTTATGTCTTGAAAATTAAACTGTTGTAGTCCCTCATCCTTTGTTGTTCTGTCTTCCACAGTGGACAGTTCCATGGCTTTTGTCATCCCTTCCTTCTCTATTAGCTTAGCTCCATCAAATTAGGTACTTTTTTCTCTCTTTCCTTTAGACCCTCTTCAACAAGTCTATATACCTCCCTAAGTGTTGGTAACACACTGGTCCTGCATAATCTATTTTGGGTCCACTATTTGTTATGTACCTTTTTTTATGGACATCTTTTTCTTCTTATTCTAAAAGGTAAGTTTTATATTCAACAATACAACCTCTGTTTTCTCAATAATTCTGGTATTATAGATTTTAAGTAAGAAACTGGGTAATATTGTATGTGCTTGAATGTATAATTATTGTATATAAGTTTATTTTTATACCTTTGCCTTTAAACTACTCTATATATATGTAGTTTGTGTACTTCATTGAATATGTTAGGCAGTAGTTGGTGGACAGCCAATGACCAGAGAAGTCTATTACTAGAACTTCCTACTGGTTATTAGGAGGGTTAGTGACAGCTGCATAGTGAGCCAGCACTTCAGTGATTGTCCAGTTCCAATCCTTCTAACCCAGGTAGCTCTTGTTTCTTTCTGCTCCTCCCACATGTGGACTACTGGCATTCTGTCTACAAACATACAATCTCTTTGTCATTCATAAAATTTTGACAACGCTTAACTCACATAGCTCATTCTTCTTAACTCTAGATTTTCCTGTGGTGATCAATATGTGCTACCCCTTCCTTTTGGCAAAATAGTAGGAGCACTAGATAGAAGTAGTAGTTAGGGACTTTTAGGCAGGAGCCTTAGGTAGAAACATTAGGTAGAGGTAGTAGATAGAAGTGTTAGGCAGGAGCATGAGGTAGAAGTAGTCAGTTTAAGCATTAGGTAGGAGCCTCTGCAAACACTGTGCTAGATTAGCTCTCTGCCAGTGGCCTGTTAAGAGTGAGTTACTAATGGCTAAGAAGCAGCTCTGGAGTTCACTAGTTATGAAGACTTGTGGCCAAACCCTTGAGGGAGTTCCAGGTGGGAACAGGCAACAGAGATATGAATAGATAGATAGATTCATTGAATGTATATTGTATTCTCTTGAGAATATTTTGAGTAAAGATTTGCAGAGACTAAACTTGGCATAGGCTCTTATCAATAACGGCTTCCTCTTGAGTGAAGCTTCCTCTCTGATTTGCCATCACTGGCCCAGGTCGGATGTGTGTTGTACTTTTGTCAATACTGGCACAGGGCAAGAGTGTATACCTGTGATGACAGTACTGAAACAAGGTGGCTCATGTGTAAGTGTTGTGTACTGGGGTCTTGTATGGATGTGTGTTTTGTGTAAAATATGTATTAATATTAAGCTAAATAATTGTGTAAATGATTCTATTTATAGGAAACATTTAATATATGAACATCATTGTCTTAAAATAAGCATATTTTAGGAATGAAACTGTGATATGCAAAAGCACTATTAACCATACTTTCTCTGAATATATTTATATTTTTCCCATTGTTGAAAATATTTCTATAACCTTTTATTCTTGTAGCATTGTTTATAATATGCTTAATGATAAGAGTTTCTCAAAAAATGTGGTAGTCTCTGTTTTACAGTCAAAAACACTTGACCCTCAGTATGAAGTGTTTATAGACACCTTAAAAAGGACACTCATTATACAAGTGAAGGGATGTGTGATACTTTAACTACTCAAATTGGAAATTCAAGAAGTAGAGTTTCTCAAAAAACTAGAGAAAAAATAATTTGATTTTGAGATAAATCATGTCTTAATTATTGTGTGATTGAGTAATGTAGTAGAGACTGTCATTTTAAGTATACTACTCTTAGTTATTATCACATGAGTGGACAATTTTTGCCATTAAATTTTCTAAAGGCATTCGGTCTTTTTATAAGTTTTTATAGATCAGCTTTGTATCTGTGAACGTAGACACCTATGTATTGTGTGATCAAGAAAGGAGAGAAACTATACTTCAAGAATTTATATATTTTATTGAAGAGAAACTCCATTTTCTACAAACCATAAAGACCTCTTATGTGATGCAGATGAAATGTGATTTCCCATAGCATTTTTGACACAGGGAATGGCAAATAAACAATTTAGTTTCATTGTAAGTGGTGGAACTCTCAACTCTTTGAGTACTAAATGCCATCCACATGAAACATCTGTCTTCGTACAATTCCAGTGTACTCCAGTAGACATACTTTACAAGACAGATTCTTTGATTACATTGGTAATCTACGATGGAAAATGATTGTTGAAGTAGTTCTTTGTTGAGGAAATGCTGCAGTTTTTGCAGTTTTAGAGTACTTACCAGCAAGAATTAGCCAAAATCATTAGAAGGATGTTTCCAAATATAGATTGGTGCTGTCTTGGGCATAAGCAACTTGCATTATCCTATTTCAGACAAGCCTGGATATCATGAATACAGCTTTTGTTAGATCTCTTAGAGAAGCAGTAAAGGCCAAAATGATATGAGCGCACATTCATCACTGACAGTTTTGATGATACTGAATCCATTTCTCTTGTTGAATGGCATCCAGGAAATGACTTAGTAACTGAAGCTCATGAAAGGCCCATTAATTACATAGATCAGGCCAACATCCACCAACCTTACCAAACCAATCTCATTTTAATGTTGGAGGCATAATATCTGTAAAATTGAGATAAACCTGGACATGAGCTCACCATTGTAAAAGAAAAAAAAAAAGATTTTATTATACCCAACTGCTGCTTCCTGCATCAGCGAGGTAGCACAAGGAAACAGAAGAAGAATGGCGCAACCACTTGCATACACATTTACATACATAAACGCCCATACACGCCCATATCAGCTTATACATACATATACATACACAGACACATACATGTATACACATGTATATATTCATACTTTCTCCCTTCATCAATTCCTGTCGCTTCCCCGCCACACAGAAAATAGCCCCTGCCCTACAGCGAGGTAGCACCAGGAAAAGACAAAGAAGGCCACATTCGCTCACGCTCATTCTCTAGCTGTCATGTGTAATGCACAAAAACCACTGCCCCCATTCCAAATCCAGGACCCACAGACCTTTCCATGGTTTATCCCCAGACACTTCACATGCCCACGTATTCCCCACGTATTGTAGAAGGTGATTGAAGGGGGTGGGAGCGAGGGGCTAGGGAAAAACCCTCCTTGTATTTAAATTTCTAAAAGGGGAAACAAAAAAGACATGTTTTACCTCAATCTCCCCCCAAGAAAAAGTTTGGCTGCTGATCTGGATTATTCCACACAAAAAATAGATCATGTGGCACAACTTAAAGTCAAAATAGATCCATACTCAAATGCTCTATGAATTGACACTTTTAGGGACATGCTTAGTTCACAGATATATTATTTGTGAATTAAAGCTGCTACATTCACCATGCCCTAGAAATGCAACTTTTTCCTACCATAAGTTACACAAGCATATTTCATCCATTTGTCATCAATTCTTTCCTTATTCCATAACTACTACAGTAGCAAGGAATACAAAGATTGCAGGGTAATTCAGATAGCATCAGACCACTAGGTCCTTTTGAGGATGATTGTGATAGAGGATGATATAAACTCACAGCTTTGTGTGGTAAAAATTAGTAGGTTTACAGGCGGTTTGGGGCCGCACATTAGAAGCTCCTGAAAATGTTGCAACAGAACTTAACATTCCTTTCCATACAAACAAGGTAGATGATGTGCTGTTAAGGAAAGATGTAGACTTGATGTTCATCATATGTCAACCAGACCTTCATGCCCAGATTGCTGTCAAGGCTCTTGGCATTGGCAAACATGTATTATGTGATAGGCCAGCTGGCATTTGTCAGCTTGAGGTGCTGTAGATGGTACATGCTGCCCAGTACTATCCGTCACTCATCTCTGTTATATCCCATGGACTTCGATTCCTCCCTGCATTTGTACACATGAAGCGACAAATTGAGCGGGCTACGTAGGCACAGTCAATGTGTGCAATGTGCGAGTGCATTGTGGCAGCATAATCGGAAATCAGTTTGATTGGATGTGCAGTCACTTGATGGATGAGGGTATCCTGACCATGGTAGGGAGTCACATCATTGATATTGTGTCCTTTGTTACAGGACAGCGTGCTAATCGTGTCCATGGCATGATGCACACCTTCACAAAGAGCACTGAGAAAATTAATGGAATCAGGTGGATTGATAGTGATGATTTTTGCAGTTTTCAGATGATCTTAGATGGTGGGGCTTGTGTAACAGTTATTCTTAATAGGCATGTGGCAGGAAGCTTTGTTCAAGAGGTGGTTGTTTGTGGCAGCGGGGAAGATTAGTTGTGCGTGGGGCAAACCTATATGGTCAGAACCATACTGCCGAAAAGGAGGAACTGCTACATGAAGGCCCAGATGATGTAGCTCATCTTACAAACAAGAACAATAGTGCTAGGATCAATTCTTTATTACCGCAGCCATACCTTCAGGGACTCTTCAGATTGGTTGGAGCACTCAAAGAAGCCTTTGCCACAGGAGATGGTGAACATGGTTGGCTGAAGGAACCTGTCTCTAGTGCTGCCACCTTTGAAGATGGACAGTATGTTCAGGCTGTCATTGATGCCATCAAGCTTTCTTCAGCCAGTCGTCAGTGGGAACAGGTAACAATAGCCAATGATGAGAATGAACTGAATCCTTTAATGACCCGCCTCAATCTTCCTAACATTAATATGAGCTCTTTGGATGCACTCTCTCAGGCTCCAACTAACAGACCTCCTCCCCAGCATAAGGTTACTAGTTCTGAATCACACTTGCCATGGAGCTTTGCTACAAAGCATTAAAGAATTTTTTTGGAATATTGCTTTATGTGGTTATGTGCATTGATGGAATTAATGGGTAGAGATTATTGTTATGGTATATTCCTGTAATAAAGGCTTACTGTATATGGTAATGCATTCTTTAAATTATATATATATATATAAGGCATGTACAGAGCATCAGATTGGGGAAGAGCAGTGTGGTTTCAGAAGTGGTAGAGGATGTGTGGATCAGGTGTTTGCTTTGAAGAATGTATGTGAGAAATACTTAGAAAAGCAAATGGATTTGTATGTAGCATTTATGGATCTGGAGAAGGCATATGATAGAGTTGATAGAGATGCTCTGTGGAAGGTATTAAGAATATATGGTGTGGGAGGCAAGTTGTTAGAAGCAGTGAAAAGTTTTTATCGAGGATGTAAGGCATGTGTACGTGTAGGAAGAGAGGAAAGTGATTGGTTCTCAGTGAATGTAGGTTTGCGGCAGGGGTGTGTGATGTCTCCATGGTTGTTTAATTTGTTTATGGATGGGGTTGTTAGGGAGGTAAATGCAAGAGTCTTGGAAAGAGGGGCAAGTATGAAGTCTGTTGGGGATGAGAGAGCTTGGGAAGTGAGTCAGTTGTTGTTCGCTGATGATACAGCGCTGGTGGCGGATTCATGTGAGAAACTGCAGAAGCTGGTGACGGAGTTTGGTAAAGTGTGTGGAAGAAGAAAGTTAAGAGTAAATGTGAATAAGAGCAAGGTTATTAGGTACAGTAGGGCTGAGGGTCAAGTCAATTGGGAGGTGAGTTTGAATGGTGAAAAACTGGAGGAAGTGAAGTGTTTTAGATATCTGGGAGTGGATCTGTCAGCGGATGGAACCATGGAAGCGGAAGTGGATCATAGGGTGGGGGAGGGGGCGAAAATTTTGGGAGCCTTGAAAAATGTGTGGAAGTCGAGAACATTATCCCGGAAAGCAAAAATGGGTATGTTTGAAGGAATAGTAGTTCCAACAATGTTGTATGGTTGCGAGGCGTGGGCTATGGATAGAGTTGTGCGCAGGAGGATGGATGTGCTGGAAATGAGATGTTTGAGGACAATGTGTGGTGTGAGGTGGTTTGATCGAGTAAGTAACGTAAGGGTAAGAGAGATGTGTGGAAATAAAAAGAGCGTGGTTGAGAGAGCAGAAGAGATTGTTTTAAAATGGTTTGGGCACATGGAGAGAATGAGTGAGGAAAGATTGACCAAGAGGATATATGTGTCGGAGGTGGAGGGAACGAGGAGAAGAGGGAGACCAAATTGGAGGTGGAAAGATGGAGTGAAAAAGATTTTGTGTGATCGGGGCCTGAACATGCAGGAGGGTGAAAGGAGGGCAAGGAATAGAGTGAATTGGAGCGATGTGGTATACAGGGGTTGACGTGCTGTCAGTGGATTGAATCAAGGCATGTGAAGCGTCCGGGGTAAACCATGGAAAGCTGTGTAGGTATGTATATTTGTGTGTGTGGACGTGTGTATGTACATGTGTATGGGGGGGGTTGGGCCATTTCTTTCGTCTGTTTCCTTGCGCTACCTCGCAATACGCGGGAGACAGCGGCAAAGTATAAAAAAAAAAAAAAAAAAAAAAAATATATATATATATATATATATATATATATATATATATATATATATATATATATATATTTTTTTTTTTTTTTTTTAACTATTCGCCATTTCCCGCTTAAGCGAGTTAGCGTTAAGAACAGAGGACTGGGCCTTTTTTTGGAATATCCTCACCTGGCCCCCTCTGTTCCTTCTTTTGGAAAATTAAAAAAAAAAGAGAGGGGAGGATTTCCAGCCCCCAACTCCCTCCCCTTTTAGTTGCCTTCTACGACACGCAGGGAATACGTGGGAAGTATTCTTAATCCCCTATCCCCAGGGATATATTAAGAATATATGGTGTGGGAGGCAAGTTGTTAGAAGCAGTGAAAAGTTTTTATCGAGGATGTAAGGCATGTGTACGTGTAGGAAGAGAGGAAAGTGATTGGTTCTCAGTGAATGTAGGTTTGTGGCAGGGGTGTGTGATGTCTCCATGGTTGTTTAATTTGTTTATGGATGGGGTTGTTAGGGAGGTGAATGCAAGAGTTTTGGAAAGAGGGGCAAGTATGAAGTCTGTTGGGGATGAGAGAGCTTGGGAAGTGAGTCAGTTGTTGTTCGCTGATGATACAGCGCTGGTGGCTGATTCATGTGAGAAACTGCAGAAGCTGGTGACTGAGTTTGGTAAAGTGTGTGAAAGAAGAAAGTTAAGAGTAAATGTGAATAAGAGCAAGGTTATTAGGTACAGTAGGGTTGAGGGTCAAGTCAATTGGGAGGTGAGTTTGAATGGAGAAAAACTGGAGGAAGTGAAGTGTTTTAGATATCTGGGAGTGGATCTGGCAGCGGATGGAACCATGGAAGCGGAAGTGGATCATAGGGTGGGGGAGGGGGCGAAAATTCTGGGACCCTTGAAGAATGTGTGGAAGTCGAGAATATTATCTCGGAAAGCAAAAATGGGTATGTTTGAAGGAATAGTGGTTCCAACAATGTTGTATGGTTGCGAGGCGTGGACTATGGATAGAGTTGTGCGCAGGAGGATGGATGTGCTGGAAATGAGATGTTTGAGGACAATGTGTGGTGTGAGGTGGTTTGATCGAGTAAGTAACGTAAGGGTAAGAGAGATGTGTGGAAATAAAAAGAGCGTGGTTGAGAGAGCAGAAGAGGGTGTTTTGAAATGGTTTGGTCACATGGAGAGAATGAGTGAGGAAAGATTGACCAAGAGGATATATGTGTCGGAGGTGGAGGGAACGAGGAGAAGAGGGAGACCAAATTGGAGGTGGAAAGATGGAGTGAAAAAGATTTTGTGTGATCGGGGCCTGAACATGCAGGAGGGTGAAAGGAGGGCAAGGAATAGAGTGAATTGGAGCGATGTGGTATACCGGGGTTGACGTGCTGTCAGTGGATTGAATCAAGGCATGTGAAGCGTCTGGGGTAAACCATGGAAAGCTGTGTAGGTATGTATATTTGCGTGTGTGGACGTATGTATATACATGTGTATGGGGGTGGGTTGGGCCATTTCTTTGGTCTGTTTCCTTGCGCTACCTCGCAAACGCGGGAGACAGCGACAAAAAAAAATATATATATATATATATATATATATATATATATATATATATATATATATATATATATATATATATATATATATATAATTTATTATTATTATTAGTGAAAGAGAAGAGAGAGGCATTTGGGCGATTTTTGCAGGGAAATAATGCAAACGAGTGGGAGATGTATAAAAGAAAGAGGCAGGAGGTCAAGAGAAAGGTGCAAGAGGTGAAAAAGAGGGCAAATGAGAGTTGGGGTGAGAGAGTATCATTAAATTTTAGGGAGAATAAAAAGATGTTTTGGAAGGAGGTAAATAAAGTGCATAAGACAAAAAATGGGAACTTCAGTGAAGGGAGCTAATGGGGAGGTGATAACAAGTAGTGGTGATGTGAGAAGGAGGTGGAGCGAGTATTTTGAAGGTTTGTTGAATGTGTTTGATGATAGAGTGGCAGATATAGGGTGTTTTGGTCGAGGTGGTGTGCAAAGTGAGAGGGCTAGGGAAAATGATTTGGTAAACAGAGAAGAGGTAGTAAAACCTTTGTGGAAGATGAAAGCCAGCAAGGCAGCAGGTTTGGATGGTATTGCAGTGGAATTTATAAAAAAAGGGGATGTCTTTATGTTGACTGGTTGGTAAGGTTATTTAATGTATGTATGATTCATGGTGAGGTGCCTAAGGATTGGTGGAATGCTTGCATAGTGCCATTGTACAAAGGCAAAGGGAGAAAGGTAAGTGCTCAAATTACAGAGGTATAAGTTTATTGAGTATTCCTGGGAAATTATATGGGAGTGTATTGATTGAGAGGGTGAAGGCATGTACAGAGCATCAGATTGGGGAAGAGCAGTGTGGTTTCAGAAGTGGTAGAGGATGTGTGGATCAGGTGTTTGCTTTGAAGAATGTATGTGAGAAATACTTAGAAAAGCAAATGGATTTGTATGTAGCATTTATGGATCTGGAGAAGGCATATGATAGAGTTGACAGAGATGCTCTGTGGAAGGTATTAAGAATATATGGTGTGGGAGGCAAGTTGTTAGAAGCAGTGAAAAGTTTTTATCGAGGATGTAAGGCATGTGTACGTGTAGGAAGAGAGGAAAGTGATTGGTTCTCAGTGAATGTAGGTTTGCGGCAGGGGTGTGTGATGTCTCCATGGTTGTTTAATTTGTTTATGGATGGGGTTGTTAGGGAGGTGAATGCAAGAGTTTTGGAAAGAGGGGCAAGTATGCAGTCTGCTGTAGATGAGAGAGCTTGGGAAGTGAGTCAGTTGTTCGCTGATGATACAGCTCTGGTGGCTGATTCATGTGAGAAACTGCAGAAGCTGGTGACTGAGTTTGGTAAAGTGTATGAAAGAAGAAAGTTGAGAGTGAATGTAAATAAGAGCAAGGTTATTAGGTACAGTAGGGTTGAGTGTCAAGTCAATTGGGAGGTAAGTTTGAATGGAGAAAAACTGTAGGAAGTAAAGTGTTTTAGATATCTGGGAGTGGATCTGGCAGCGGATGGAACCATGGAAGCGGAAGTGATCATAGGGTGGGGGAAGGGGGCGAAAATTCTGGGAGCCTTGAAGAATGTTTGGAAGTCGAGAACATTATCTCGGAAAGCAAAAATGGGTATGTTTGAAGGAATAGTGGTTCCAACAATGTTGTATGGTTGCAAGGCGTGGACTATGGATAGAGTTGTGCGCAGGAGGATGGATGTGCTGGAAATGAGATGTTTGAGGACAATGTGTGGTGTGAGGTGGTTTGATCGAGTAAGTAACGTAAGGGTAAGAGAGATGTGTGGAAATAAAAAGAGCGTGGTTGAGAGAGCAGAAGAGGGTGTTTTGAAATGGTTTGGTCACATGGAGAGAATGAGTGAGGAAAGATTGACCAAGAGGATATATGTGTCGGAGGTGGAGGGAACGAGGAGAAGAGGGAGACCAAATTGAAGGTGGAAAGATGGAGTGAAAAAGATTTTGTGTGATCGGGGCCTGAACATGCAGGAGGGTGAAAGGAGGGCAAGGAATAGAGTGAATTGGAGCGATGTGGTATACCGGGGTTGACGTGCTGTCAGTGGATTGAATCAAGGCATGTGAAGCGTCTGGGGTAAACCATGGAAAGCTGTGTAGGTATGTATATTTGCGTGTGTGGACGTATGTATATACATGTGTATGGGGGTGGGTTGGGCCATTTCTTTCGTCTGTTTCCTTGCGCTACCTCGCAAACGCGGGAGACAGCGACAAAAAAAAAAATATATATATATATATATATATATATATATATAATATATATATATATATATATATAATTTATTATTATTATTAGTGAAAGAGAAGAGAGAGGCATTTGGATGATTTTTGCAGGGAAATAATGCAAACGAGTGGGAGATGTATAAAAGAAAGAGGCAGGAGGTCAAGAGAAAGGTGCAAGAGGTGAAAAAGAGGGCAAATGAGAGTTGGGGTGAGAGAGTATCATTAAATTTTAGGGAGAATAAAAAGATGTTTTGGAAGGAGGTAAATAAAGTGCATAAGACAAAGGAACAAATGGGAACTTCAGTGAAGGGAGCTAATGGGGAGGTGATAACAAGTAGTGGTGATGTGAGAAGGAGGTGGAGCGAGTATTTTGAAGGTTTGTTGAATGTGTTTGATGATAGAGTGGCAGATATAGGGTGTTTTGGTCGAGGTGGTGTGCAAAGTGAGAGGGCTAGGGAAAATGATTTGGTAAACAGAGAAGAGGTAGTAAAACCTTTGTGGAAGATGAAAGCCAGCAAGGCAGCAGGTTTGGATGGTATTGCAGTGGAATTTATAAAAAAAGGGGATGTCTTTATGTTGACTGGTTGGTAAGGTTATTTAATGTATGTATGATTCATGGTGAGGTGCCTAAGGATTGGCGGAATGCTTGCATAGTGCCATTGTACAAAGGCAAAGGGAGAAAGGTAAGTGCTCAAATTACAGAGGTATAAGTTTATTGAGTATTCCTGGGAAATTATATGGGAGGGTATTGATTGAGAGGGTGAAGGCATGTACAGAGCATCAGATTGGGGAAGAGCAGTGTGGTTTCAGAAGTGGTAGAGGATGTGTGGATCAGGTGTTTGCTTTGAAGAATGTATGTGAGAAATACTTAGAAAAGCAAATGGATTTGTATGTAGCATTTATGGATCTGGAGAAGGCATATGATAGAGTTGACAGAGATGCTCTGTGGAAGGTATTAAGAATATATGGTGTGGGAGGCAAGTTGTTAGAAGCAGTGAAAAGTTTTTATCGAGGATGTAAGGCATGTGTACGTGTAGGAAGAGAGGAAAATGATTGGTTCTCAGTGAATGTAGGTTTGCGGCAGGGGTGTGTGATGTCTCCATGGTTGTTTAATTTGTTTTTGGATGGGGTTGTTAGGGAGGTGAATGCAAGAGTTTTGGAAAGAGGGGCAAGTATGCAGTCTGCTGTAGATGAGAGAGCTTGGGAAGTGAGTCAGTTGTTCGCTGATGATACAGCTCTGGTGGCTGATTCATGTGAGAAACTGCAGAAGCTGGTGACTGAGTTTGGTAAAGTGTATGAAAGAAGAAAGTTGAGAGTGAATGTAAATAAGAGCAAGGTTATTAGGTACAGTAGGGTTGAGTGTCAAGTCAATTGGGAGGTAAGTTTGAATGGAGAAAAACTGTAGGAAGTAAAGTGTTTTAGGTATCTGGGAGTGGATCTGGCAGCGGATGGAACCATGGAAGTGGAAGTGAATCATAGGGTGGGGGAGGGGGCGAAAATTCTGGGAGCCTTGAAGAATGTTTGGAAGTCGAGAACATTATCTTGGAAAGCAAAAATGGGTATGTTTGAAGGAATAGTGGTTCCAACAATATTGTATGGTTGCAAGGCGTGGGCTATGGATAGAGTTGTGCGCAGGAGGGTGGATGTGCTGGAAATGAGATGTTTCAGGACAATATGTGGTGTGAGGTGGTTTGATCGAGTAAGTAATGTAAGGGTAAGAGAGATGTGTGGAAATAAAAAGAGTGTGCTTGAGAGAGCAGAAGAGGGTGTTTTGAAATGGTTTGGTCAC